>NC_092803.1:4800827-5100827 GCF_040954645.1 Diabrotica undecimpunctata
AACTAAATACATGGTCGTATCAAAAAAGGAACGACAGCGAATAAGACAAAACATTACCATAAACGATCATAATTTTGAGGTGGTCAAAGAATTCAAATACCTAGGAGCAACAATTACCAGTGAAAACACAGGAGAACGGGAGGTTGAAATACGAATACTGGCGGGGAATAAATCATTCTTTGCCATTCAACATCTAATGAGGTCAAAGCTTCTCTCAAGGCGTGCCAAAATCCAAATGTACAAAACCATAATACGACCAGCAGTGACATATGAAAGTGAAACATGGACATTGAGAAAGAAAGAAATCAATAAGCTATTAGTATGGGAACGCAAAATCCTGCGAATTATATATGGTCCAGAGGAGCAGATACAACAATGAAATAGAGACTCTCTTCGGGAAAGGAAACATCGTAAGATACATAAAAGCCAATAGATTAAGATGGACAGGCCACGTGGTACGGAGTGATGACGACAGACTGATTAGCAATGTGTTTTGGGAAAGACCAGATGGTAGAAGATCGACAGGAAGGCCTAGAAAAAGGTGGAAAGACGCAGTCAGGGAAGACTTGGAGAAGATGGAAGTAAGGCCATGGAAAATAATAGCACAGGATCGGAATCAATGGAAGGCAATAGTAAACGCGGCAAAAACTCACGAAGAGTTGTAAAAGCCAAAGATGATGATGATGAAAGCGGAAAAGGAAAGCCATTATTAAGTTTATGGATAAGATTATAAACAAAAAATGGTTTAAATTCAACAGTTTTTAAAAATTTGTACTAGGAGAGCAGAAGAAGCAAGGTTGATGGATATAATTAAACTAAATCGTTTAGTTGTAAAAAATTGTAGCAAGAGACCGCAAGAAGCAAGGGGTTGTCAGTATGTCGTTAGATATAATTGACCAAATTTTTAACTATGATGCCAGCAAAGACAAGCATTTTATTGGTAAATTTTGGATATAATATTAAAAATATTGAGTTTTGGCAGACATACGAAAATTTTCGGCATAATTACTATTTGAAATAAAAAATAAGAAATTTGCACTCTCTTTAATTTTTTATCAATCTATTTAATTTTTAAATCTTTCCCTTATTTGATCAATATGGATTTGAATAATATGTTAGTTAAAATGGAAAGCCAGAACAAAAAGGCTAAGTAGTGATGATTGATTTTTCTCTTTCCTATTTTCCTTTATTTTCTCAAAGAAATATCTTTGTCGTAAAAAGGAAATTTTGGGAAAGGAAAATATAAGAATGATACAAATTTATATCAATAAAGAGTTTTTATTATTGTACTCTGAAGCTATTTTCTTGTGATATTTTAATATTATTTACTATTTTTGACAGAAATTAACTAAAATTTCAGTCGAAAATAAGTACATTTTGCTGTTTAGATTGCCAAAATATAGTAGTAAATCTGGTGTTTCGTTGATGTCGGAAAAGTCAGATGAAAATATAATCTGTTCAAATACTGGCCTAAAACAGCTGACTCGAATATGATTTAATGCAACTTTATGTTATTTAAAGACTCTTAAGTGCTTCTTTATGGACCTTCCTTCGTTTCGTAATTTTTACGGGTCACGTTTGGGCCATTTATAGTGTTTTACTTGCTATTTTTAATTGAAACACGAACATTTAGAAAAAAATTTAAAACATTCATGAACGTTAAAATTATATTTCCTCTTAATCTAGATACATAGAGAAACAATTTTTGGGTAGAATTTTTTAAACTCTCGTAAATATTTCCTGTTCGTATTGATACAGAAATATTTTTTGGTGTTGAACCTTTTACGATGTCACAGATTAAATGTCGTCAGAAATTATGTTTCTTCACAGAGGGATAGCATAGGGATATCTTCCCGCAATAGCATGCTAAAAATTTAATTACATTAAATAGTTTATCGCAAATACTGTAATTTGGTACCTTGAATAAAAAACGTTATATTATAAAACTACCAAATTTATTTTATTCCAAAACGTCTGCACATGCGTATAACGACCGATTCTGAATTCCTGGTTATTAGAAATGGAAATCCTCATTCTTCTATACCTCTTTATACGGGCCATTCTCTTAAGCGACCGTAGACACGTATCATTAGAATTTTCTTGTCCCAGTCAATAAAGGGCAATAAAATTTGACCATTCTTAAGAAAATATAAATGGAACAAATTCCTTAATGGTGAGCAGATCAATAAAATGTATTTCTCAAGTTTTTAAAATCTGGTTTAAAGCCTTTAAAGTTGGACAATGCCTAGGACTTAGTGACTTGAAGGCATCAAATGGTTGGTTAGAAAGATTTCATCGTCGACAACATATTACTTTCAAGACAATTTATGACGAATTGACTTATGTTGATGTCGAAAGCGTGAAATCTTGGAACTAAAAGCTGTTTGCTATTTTAAATGATTATGTCCCAAAAGATGTGTTTTATACAAATGAGATAAGTCTTTATTTTTGTGCGTTAGTAACAAAAACATATTATTATGCAATGAAAAATGACAAATGTCCTGGAAAAAAACTGCAACAACGACGAATTACAATTCTGCTCTATACAAATATAGAAGGTGAAAAGTAGGAACCAGTTATTATAGGAAAAAGCAAAAATGCGCGATGTTTTAAGGAAGTATACATCGATAAGTTAACTCTTGAATGGGTCTTCAACAAAAAGGCATTGATGACAGCAGCCATTATGACTTTATGGCTCCACAAATTTGACACAAAGATAAAAAAGCAGAATAGAAAAGTGGCATTGTTTCTGGATAATGCTATATCTCACTCCAAGGTTGAACTAGATAATGTTAAACTTATTTTGTATCACATTACCAACCCTTCTATCAAGGCATTATCAAGAATTATAAAATTAACAACAGAAGTTATTTTATTAAGATTATTAAACAGGTTAAGTATAGACAGTCGTTGTCCTTTTCATAAAATAGAGAAAAGCATTACCATAACCAACGCCTTGATATGGGCTACAGTAGCTCAGCGTATTTTATCGCATGTGACAATGAAAAAATGCTTTTTTAAAGCCAGATTTATCTGTAATAGAGTTTAAAAAGGATTTACATAAGAGGATTATATTACACATGCACAACTATTTTCCACCATCAAAGACACAGTGGATTTAAAACAATTTGCCTTAATTGATAATTGACCATCCGCGACTGTATTGAAGAAGTATAAGAAATAAATAAAACTGATGAGCTGGTTGGAAGTCCAAAATAATTGGGAATGAATGAGTGGCCATTGTGACATTTGGAGACAGGCACTCAATTGCTGTGCTCTCTATGGTACAGGACAGCATGGTCTTCCAATTTGAGTTCTCATCCTCCTTCTTGGTTGAATTTCCTGACAGGGATGAGAAGATGGAACCAGAGTCTGTACTGATCCAACGAAGGGGCTCAAATGGTTCACGAATGCATCCAGAATAGACGAGAGGGCAGATGCTGGAGTATATGGTAGCATAATCGGATTCGAATCTGACCAAGCTCTCGGCTCCGCAGATAATAGATAGACTTAATCGGCAGAACCATCTGTACCATCTATCAAAATATCAGTTGCTGATGTTTTGGTGACCAATTAGGTTAACTTAGTATGGGTACTGGGACACACTTGAAAACACTATGGGTACTTTTAATATGGGTAACCAGATTCTACTACATTCTGGCGAGGAATTTGCTACTCAATTGGTCTCATTAAGCATAATTAGAGCTCTTTCTTTGATTTTTCTCTTTTTGCCATCTGTTTCTTTCAGGGCTATAGACTGAATCTTTCCATCGAACCCCATGTTCATTTTTCCCATGCATGTTTACGTATTTGAGATCTATCAAATTTTCTATTGTTAATATAAGATTGATATTTACTTATTCTAACATTTAATGGTCTTAATGTTTTACCTTAATAAAAATGATCGCATTCACAAGGTATTTTATAAATACAATTCTTTGTTCTTTCTTGTTCATTGTTTGATTTAGTTTCATATAACATAGATATAAATGTGTTTATTGTTTTGAATGTTGTTAAAATGTTGAATTTATTTTCAATCCTTTTAAGTTGTTTTGATAACCCTTTTATGTATGGTATTGTTATATCCCTCGTATTACTCTTTGTGGATGTTGCAGGACACCGTTCTAAGTTGTTATGTTCCATTCGATCTATTCTTTAAAATTCCTTATTTATAAACGATCAGGGATAATCATTTTCTAATAAAACAAATAAACAAACTTTATCTGCTCTAAAAACTACATAATTCTCGTTAAAACACGTAATTCTGGCTCTATCGTATAAGGATTTAATGATTCCCTATTTAATATTGATGTCGTTTAATTTGTAATTTAGATATCTGTTGGTGTGTGTTGATTTTCTATAAACCTCAGTCTCATATCCAGTATTCTTCTTTGAGATAAAAAATCGTCCAGGAAAGGAAGTGGGTTATTATATTTCTTTTCCATAGTAAATGTTATTGTCTCTTCTTTATCCTGTATATCATTCAGTAATATGTCCAACAGCGGCTCGTATTATGACATTTTTGAAATGTTTTTTGAAAATTATCAAGATGTATGTACCATTGGGAAAAATGTATGCATTGATGAGATGTTATTCGGGTTTAGGGACCGGTGCAAATTCCAGATGTACATACTAAATAAGCCACGAAAATATGGCATAAAACTAATGTTCATAACTGATGCTAAGACTCAATTTGCCCATAATGGCTATATATACCGGAAAAGGTTCGGATGGAATTGGTCTTTTAAATTCAGAAAAAAAAAAATAACGAAACCCACACAATCGGTTGTGTGACACAAATTGATAGACGACAAAAAGTCGTCTATCAAAACCCCTATTTGGCAGTATTAGGAATTGAATCCCTTTATTCAAAAAGTGGTGATAAAGATGACCTTAACAACTATCGTCCCATAAGTCTCTTATCTGTGTTTTCAAACATAATTGAAACTCTGTTTTATACTAGAATGAACGCATTCCTAAAAAAGCATAGTATGTTGCATAATTTTCAACATGGTTTTAGATCTTCTAAGTCTACAACTACAGCTCTTACAAATTTCGTCAGCTTAGTGTTGGATGCTTTGGACAGACGAGAGAAGGCATGTGGTTTATTTCTCGATTTGTCCAAGGCTTTTGACACTTTGGATCATAATTTGTTGCTAATAAAACTTGAGGGGATTGGTATTCGTGGTGTAGTTCTAAAATGGTTTACTTCCTACCTAGAGAATAGAAGACAAAAAGTAAAGATAACATCTAATGAACTTGTCAACGAATCCAACACATTGGATATCCATTATGGTATCACTCAGGGTAGTGTATTGGGTCCTCTACTTTTTATAGTATTTATTAATGATATAGCTTTGGTAACTAATTCACTGACTGGGGTTAACATCATCAGTTATGCGGATGATACCAACATTCTAGTCACAGGAACGTCTGATCAAAATTTGCAAAATAAAACTACACAGATACTATCCACCATCAACAGTTATTTTTTATCCAACAAATTAGTTTTGAATGAAGAGAAATCAAAGTATATGATTTTCACGTCAAATAATTTATTAAAACATCAAGCCACTATAGAAGCAGCAATAGATAAAACAGACTGCACGAAGTTGCTGGGGATACTTCTAGACAGTAATTGTAAATGTTCAAACCATATTTCTAATTTGAAATCCAGATTAAGTAGCGCATGTTATGCATTGAGAATTCTTTCACGTCTCTTTCATACATCAATACTAAAAACAGTATACTTTGCCCATTTTTACTCAATAACCAAATATGGCATTGAAGTCTAGGGTTGTACCTCTGAATTAGAGCAGATATTCGTACTTCAGAAAAGAGCTATTAGTTTAATGTATAAAATGAAATTTAGAGATTCTTGTAGAGGCATCTTTAGACAAAACAATATTCTTACAATTCCTGGTCTGTATATATTTTCGTGTATAATATATCTACATAGCAAAATTTATGAATTTAATAAATTTCAATTTAACCATGTTTATTCAACAAGATTCAGAGACAATCACTTTATGCTTCCACAACATCGTTCTGTTTTGTTGGAAGGTAGCACACATTATGCAGCCATAAGTTTCTTTAACAAATTACCAATAGATATACGAATGAATTTACATCAGCCAAACTTTCGGAGGTGTGTACATCAATACATTTGTGAGCTAGAGCTATATTCTAAAAATAACATTTAAGTATGTTTTATCGTGTCTATTAATTTATATACTTTTAAGATGTATGTCTGTAACTTTGACTTGTCTCATACATGTACTTTGTATAATGTCGCATGTGATCAATAAATTTGACTTGACTTGAATAATACTGCAGATAATTGGTTTTCATCAGCTATTAAAAGAGGTGCAGTCAGATGTTGAGAGTATCAAACCTAAAATAATGTCATTTTATAATTCAATAAAAGGAGGCGTTGATGCACTAGATGAGAAATGCACTATTTACAGCTCATCAAGGAGAACTCGACGTTGACCAATGGCTATTTTTATCAAATATGATACATGAGTTGTGTCAATGCATTTGTCATGTCTAATTGTTTCAAAAATAATGACAATACATCCCGAATCAAATTCACGAAGGCACTAGCGAAACGCCTGACAGAACCTTTTATGAGGAAACGATTTCAAAAATCCCAAAATTAGCTTAGATTTAACAAACTCGATAAGAAAAATACTCTCGAAGAGCCATTAAAATTTATAACCGAAGAAAAATTAGAGATTTAGAAATATTATTATTTACGCCCATATTACCTTCATAGAAAGACATTTTATTTTTGCCATAATTGTAAAAAGCCTATAAGTTTATCATGGAATAAGAAAATATGCACAAAATGTGATTCAAAATAATCGTAACGCAAATAATTGTTTTTTACAATGTTAATTAATTTAAAATGAGTTTTTTTACTGAATAAATTTCTTTAGTTTTTGCATAAAAATTAATGACTAGTATTCCTTTAAATCTTATGTATATTCTAACTTTCGCAAAAAAAACACTTTTTTTTAATTGATGAAATTGTGGAGGCTTGTTATAATAAGCAGAAATTTCAGTACTATTGTAAAATAAAGGAATTTTAATAACTTTTTTTATAGAATACTTATATATTTATGAGCAAATAATGTTCATCCAATTGTAACTTATTTCAGTAAAAATTTTACAAATACCTAAATCTTTTTTTTTTATTTTTTAAAAAGGAGTCCGTGGGACTTGACATCACGCTCAATGTAATTGAAATTTCCTCTCATCGGTTACGGATTATAATTTGCCAGAATGATTTCCAATCTTCGATACGAGCAAAACTTGAGGAAGAAGGCATTTTTTTCTGTTTTTTCTAACTATGTTTATACTTGTCCAACTATAACATCTGATCTAACTGCTTTACCCTTCTTTTTTCTTTGTAGTGCCTGAACAACTTCTTCGTTTGTTATTTGGTGATAGTGATTATTACTGTGTCTGTGGATTTAACTGGTTCCCTATTAATTTCTTCGTTTTTTACATCCCCTATGATATCCTTTTCGTTAATTAGTATTTTATTGTTTTTGTCTTGGATACATACAGTGTGTAAAAGCCAAATGGAATAAATTCATTATTTAGGTTACTGTACATATTTATAAAAAATCCCGAAACACGTCAAATTTAAATTATAACTTGACATTCTTTAACGTGAAAATGCAACCCCTACCTTCAACCCCCTTAGAATGACAGGTACAACCCCCAATTTTTAAAATAGGAAGTATAGGCTTGTGATATATCGTTTGAAAGGTCTTTTCATTCTCCATTTAAAAATGTTGTCGCTTTCAAGTTTATTAAGATTAATTAAGATAAAATAAATTAAAATCATGTGGTTACCGAAATTCGCTAAAATATACTCAAAACTTATGTCCCGTTTAGGTTTCGATAATGAGAAAGTGAACAAAAACCATAGCAATGTGGTTTTTAGATGGTAACCATTAAAAGACTTTAAAGAATTTCCGTGGCAACGTTATTTTAACACGCATTAGTAAATTGTTTTATTTAAGTTGTCAGTATTTTAATTTAAGTGAAAAGTTCGTTCAATTCAATTCTGAAAAATGGTTAGATTAACGGAAATGCATAAAATAACAGTTTTATAAATAATTAGTTACGGAGATAACACCCGAACACAACAGGAAATAACTCGCCTATTTCATGAGAAATTTCCTAATTTACCGCCTATATCCCAAGGAACAATAAGTAAAATAGAGAAGCAGTTTCGCGAGTTTGGTCATGTAAGGCAGATAAAAAAAGCAGCTGCCAATGCACTGATTGATGAACTCAAATTAGATGTGTTGCTTGAGTTTCAGGAAAATCCACATACATCGAGTAGACAGGCATCGACTACATTCAATGCTAGCCATACATCGATAGTAAACATATTAGAAGAAAATAAATTGCATCCCTATAAGATGATACCTCCTCAGGAGCTCATGGAAGACGATTTTGATAGGAGAACTTTTTTTTGTGAGCAAATGATGGACATGTTGGATAACAATATTATCCAATTAGAAGACGTTATGTTTTCTGATGAGTGTACTTTTTCACTTAACGGTCATGCTAATCGGCAAAATTGCCGCTACTGGGCCACGGAAAATCCTCACTGGATGAGAGAAGAACACACTCAATACCCTCAAAAGTTTAATGTTTGGGCAGGGATTGTAGGAAACAATATCATTGGTCCCTTTTTCATTGAGGGCAACTTGAATGGCAACAATTATTTGGCACTACTTCAAAATGATGTCATTCCAACGTTGGCAAATTTATATCCTGATCCAGGAAACCCTCAAGTTCCAGCGAATACGATATGGTTTCAGCAGGATGGAGCACCACCACATTACCAACTTAATGTCCGGCAGTACCTCGATACAATATTTCCCAATCGGTGGATAGGGAGGCGAGGATCGATTGAATGGCCAGCGCGATCACCTGATCTTACATTATTAGATTTCTTTTTATGGGGATATGTGAAGAGCCATGTATACAAACTAAACCTTCTGATTTAAATGACTTAAAAGAACGAATAACGCTTGCGATTAGGTCGATCACGCCTGTTATGTTAAATAATGTTAGAAGACAGTTTTATTTGAGATTAGAATGTTGCCATGACGTTCGCGGTGAACATTTTGAACATCTACTTCATTAACATTACATTTTAGTTTTTGATTGTATTGTAGCGAATTTCGGTAACCACATGATTTTAATTTATTTTATCTTAATTAATCTTAATAAACTTGAAAGCGACAACATTTTTGAATGGAGAATGAAAAGACCTTTCAAACGATATATCACAAGCCTATACTTCCTATTTTAAAAATTGGGGGTTGTACCTGTCATTCTAAGGGGGTTGAAGGTAGGGGTTGCATTTTCTCGTTAAAGAATGTCAAGTTATAATTTAAATTTGACGTGTATTGACAATGAATTTATTCCATTTGACTTTTACACACTGTATAATCTGTTTAAACGTGTTGCTTTATATGTTTTATGTTTTGCTATTTTATAATTTTTTTATCACCGTCCCTGGTATCAAATTGATTGTATAGCTTGACTTACGCTTCTGCTTTGGCTTCTGCTACTAATCATTTCGTGTTTAACTCCTATTTGGTAACTTTATGATTTTAAAGTTTTGTTTCAAACTTGCTTTCCTGCTACTCATTACATAGTTTTCTATTTTTTTTTTAAATATCTTATCACCATCAGACGTCTTAATGTAATTGGTCTTTAAAAATACCATGAAATCTATTATATTCAATAATGACAGTACAATTGTCCTGTTGGTATTTCAACTAATAATCATCAGGAAAAACTAGGAAAAATCTCCTTCAATGGTCAAAGAAATAAATGGTGAATCTGAGAGTAAACATCTCAATATATCGACTTCAAATCTTTTTTACTCCTAAATATAATATTTTAAATTTTGAATAATCAATTATTTATGTATACCTTTTCATTTATTAAAATTGTTTTATTTCCAAGTACCAAATTTTTTTTTTATTTCTGAACAATTTTATCTGGAAAACTGTTTGCGAGTTGGAAGTCGAAATATTATTAAAAATAAAATATTTCTAGTAAAATTTGTAATTGACCAATATTTTTTTTCTACCTTTTTAATACATTTTAATAATTTTTTAATTATAAATATTTTATGTATTTCCGAAATTTAATTTAATTGTTAAGGTAGAGTAAATCCAACAGTTTTGATAATAACATTCTTCCAATAATTGTTCTTTTGTATTTTTTTTATCTAAACAGCTGTGTAGGATAAATAAATATTTTTATCATTTTATTTAAAAATAAAAACATTTATATGTTATCAATGTACGTTTCATATAATTTTTATCTAGAAATAATTTTCTTGCGAAATTTGTCGAATTAAATTGTTTTAAAAATGAACAGTACCTTCCATCCCTACAGCAATTTTCACTTGTTGAAGCCATTCTCGAACAAACTATTAAAAATGAAGGAAAGTAACAAAAATCACTTTTTTTAACAATAAAACGACCTTAAGAAACCCAACAAAATCTAAACATCTCTACAAAAAAGTCAACAATAATAATCGTCATTGCGCCGTTACTTCCGGAATAAACAAAGTTTTTGCAGGACCATCTGTCACGTAGAGCAGACGCCGGGATAGGAGCAAGCACGTGACATAGCGTCGCGATGGATGTCGTCGCAATACTGAGCGTCCGTACACTGTAGGGATTTATGCTGTGGAGGACTGCGCATTCGAATGGTTTATTTGGGGTCCCTTAAGGGTCTTAGGGGGAACTGTTTGACGATGGAGTTGATTCTTTGGATGTGTGTTCACGTAGTTATAACAAAAAAAGAGAAAGAGTAAGCGGATAAATCTGGATAAAAGTAATAAGCGACTATTTGGAACTAGCACCGAGCGAGGGAGGGTGGGAAGCTTCGGCGACGAGGAGGATAATCGCAAAGTTGGAGCATATGCTGCTTTGTCGTTTATCGAAGACTCGTATCAAAGTTTAAAAATTGTAATTTACTGCAATTTTTTGTTCAGAAAGTTTGGAATTTAAAAATATTTTTATAAAATCGTAACTCGTTTATAATCCAAGTATCTAGTATAGTCATTTTTGACATATACCTTCATTTGTCGTTTGTACTGGTATTTAACAAGTGCAATTTTGTCATTAATCTTTTTCCAACTAATTTCTTAAGATAATCACCCATCTCATCTTCTTCAACACTTTAGGATTCTTACTTGTTTCCGCTTTAAACATGGTTTTATCTATACAAGGGGCATTCTGCACTTCTAATTGCCTTCAGTTTTATCCATTGTATGTTGTCTCCATTTTGTGTTATGATTTTGAAACAAAGCTTTTATGCTGGCGTTGTATTACTTTTTTTCTGTAGTAAAATGCTGAGATGACCGTCACGTAAGTAGCGTCACGACACGGTGTCACAAAAGAAGCGCCACAAAATAGCTGTCACATCGATTCACTACACTCCATCAATTCGATTCTAGTCAAAAATAACTAACAAAATATAAACAATAAATCAGAAGTAAAAAATTTAACTACTCTACACAAGCTGAGCTGAAATCAGTAGGGGTCCTTCAGTACTTTGTGCAAGACAGACTAGGTAGGGAAGTCCTCAACCCCGACACATCGCATCCCAATGGTGGATAGGGAACCTTTCTGTAGATATGCAGGATATGTATGAATAAGGCTTCGCCAAATAAGTACCCGTGGATCAACTGAGGACATGTCATAGGTCAACAGCTATGTCATTAGTGGTCCGTGGCTGAGGAATACAATTCCTAACAGGTGCGGTACCACAAAGTCGCAGGAGAAAATCAAATACTGATTTAACCGGCTGTAATACTGCGAACACTCACCAACTCGTCCGGCAAGCGTGGTGTTTTAATTCCAATATACCCCTCAAAACACAACATGTTGAACTTGAAACAAAATGGGACGATACATCAGGTGGGTAGAGTTAGCAGCTCAGAAACCCACACCGGAAAACCGGTCAGCCTCATGCATTCTGGGGGAGGCACAAGCTCCACAAAACGCTCCAAAATAGATAGGAACAAACAAAAACAGTTACTACTAGCAATATACAACATCCAATCGATGACTAAAGATGAAAAGATAAAGTGGGATATTGTAGGACTATCAGAAGTAAAAAGAAGAGGCGAACAACACATGCATGTAAACTCTGGAAATCGCCTATACTATACAGGGCAAATAGACGAAATATATGGTGGAGTAGGATTTCTTCCCAAAAAGTATCTCACACTATACATTTCTACATATAAAAGATAGAGTACCTTATATTATAATAGACCTAGATAATAAAACCAAGATCAAGGTTATACAAGTGTATGGTTCCACAACAACACATCAGGAAGAGGTAGTTAAAATGTTCTACGAAGATTTGATAACAGCATTAGAAGAAAAAGATACAAAGTATACCATCACTATGGGAGATTTCAACACAAAATTAGGTAAAAAAGATGGGGATGAATGGTTATGGCACACGAAATGAAAGAGGAGAAAAATAATATAACTTCTTATATGCCATGAACACACACTTCAAGAAACCAGCAAACCGAAAATGGACGTGAATATCTCCCGATAAAAAGACGAAAAACAAGATCGATTACTTCATGTGTGGAAACAAAGACATTTTTAAAAATATAACTGCTCTCAATCGATTCACAACTGGCAGCGATCATCGCCTTTTAAGAGCAAGGATTCTTGTTAAACATACGAAAACCAGTAGAAACAGGCCACATAATTATAGTAATCAGATAGATCAAACTAGAATGCGACAGAAGGGAGATGAGTACAGAAAAGTCTTAAGAAAATAATTTGTACAACATTATCAACAAGAATATTCCGACATATGCTCTTGAAAGCAGGACTGACTGTTGCAAAGAAAATGAAAAGTAAAGAAGACAGAATAAGCGATAAAACAAAACGGTTGATGGAAAAGAGAGACACATTTCTAAGCAAAGGAAAGCAAAAGGAGTAAAGGAAGATTTAAGGATCTACAATGAAAACAAGGTAGAAAAAATAATAGAAAAGAACAGAGGCCTAAAATGCTTAAGATCAAACTTAGGAAAGCCTATAATAATCTCATTGAAGGATAAAGATGAAAAAGAAATAAGTGAAATGAACTAAATCCTCAAAGTTACTCAAACATTCTACCGTGATTTGTATTTCTCAAACAAGAACCCAGATAACATTGCAAAGGAAGATCTTAAGGGAAAGATAACGAATGTCAACTCAGAAATACCCCCTAACATAGAATCCTTCGAAATAAAACAAGCTATGGCACAAGTAAAGAACAATAAGGTTCCCGGCCTAGATGAAATACTTGTAGAAATGTTGAAGGAAGGGAGTGAAATTATTCTCGAAGAATTGAAAAATTTTTTCAACGACTGTCTTCACAGAGGAGAAGTTTCAGTTAATTGGAATGAAAGTTTGACAATACTTCTCTTTAAAAAGGGAGACAGGGGAGATCTGAAGAACTATAAGCCAATCTCCCTGTTGCCCCAAATGTACAAACTGTTTATGAGAGTAATAACTAACAGGTTAACGTCGCAGCTCGATAGCTATCAACCGGTAGAGCAGGCAGGATTCCGAAAGGGTTACAGTAGAGCGGATCATCTTTTTACAGTCAGAACGCTAAAAAAGGAAGCCAATAAATATCACTTGAACTTATACATTGGCTTCGGTTAGCTCGCAATGGTAAGGCGGCAATCTCAAAATCTTAACGCCATATTTTTCCGCAATTGTTTAAATTTTGTACTTGCCGTACTCGTCTTTTAATGGTTCCACAGTAGCCAGTAATTCACTTTTTAGGTAATCTTTCTCGAAGAAAATGTTCTTCTCGATTAGCCAATCCTTGATTTGCCTTTTGTTCCACAATTTAAAAAAAAATCAAATTTGCAAGATTGTTATGACGCGTTATCCAAAACGGCAACATTTTCTTTGTCTTTTCGCAAGTTTGGAATTACCGTCTTTTCAAACTAACCTTCATATAGATCCCCGTCCTTTTCGTCATGGTAATCAGCGGTTCCCTTCTTGGTCAAGAAAGCTAATTCGGCCTATGCCACAAAACCAGTTTCGTTTCCAGCATGAAGAAGAATAAACCGAGGACCTCTTTGGGTTGGAGCTTTCAGTCCAGTTGTAACATTTCTAAATTCTTTGGATATGTATTGAAATCCCCTCGTATTTGATAAAGTATCAAATAATAATCTTAGTGTATTTCATTTCCCATTCGTACGTATTAAAACACCGAATTCTTTCAATTCATCTTAGCGTCGCCGAGTAAAATAAACCGTTTTTAGAGTTGTTTACCGCTAACCGCTTTGTAAACCGCTAAATATTCTGCGTTTCAAATAAATATTCCAGTCTATATGTTTTGTTTATGCTAAGTTAAGCGAATTAATTTAAAAAATTATTAGATCACTCTCGCTAAAGCGGCTGTCGGCTAGAGTCGCTTATAGTGTTAGTCAGAAATGTTTCTTCGAATTTGTATTGTTTCCTATTTTGTTCCTTGTCATGGAAATGTAGTATGCAGTGGCAGTTAAGTGTTTGGTATTGAGCAGTTTTACAGCAGTTCCAGTCTTTGAAGGAGACGAGTTTTCAAGATTTGTGTTCCAGCCAGTGCTGGCTTTTGCCCTCATCTTCTTATCCCTGGTCGTCATTCCAGTTCTACCCCCAGAAAATTTAATGTATCCAGTTCCGGACTCAAGACATGCAGAGTGAAATTTAGTGAAATTTAAGGTAACTTTTTGTGTTAAATTTTAAAGTCAATATAGACATTTTTTTTAAATAATCATTGCTTTCGTTATTTAAAAAGATAATTTTTTTATTTGCCACAGTTTATAGTCCAGTAACATTTGTAAGTTTTTGTAGCATCTCCCGAGTTTGTAACTAAATAGAACACATGTACAATCTTTGTTATTTTTATATTTACTTTTGTGACTGTCTTTATGTATTGTCTGTATTTTTGAAACTGTTTGTGGTGAGACAATAAATTAATTTTTTGTAAACCATTTTGCTTGTTTATCTTGACTAACTCTCTAACCCCTTTTTTTAGTTTTATTTGAAAAGATATATTTTTTATGTCAAATAATTATTTCCCTAGTTACAACTAGTTGTTGTAATAGTTATAATAAGGCACATCGAAGTAGCGTCCTTTTTAAATTACTAGAGGTGTTTTCTGTTTCCTTTCTGTGTTTTGTTTTATTTGTCCCAAGAGATTCATGACCTTTTGTTTCATATTTTTGTAGTTGCCCCAATTCAAACCCCTTGTCATTCAACTTATCCACGACCCCAGCTCTCCAATTAACCCCTGAGTGCCGTCCGCACAAGTAGCGATTATTTTGCTTGCCCTATCTCCGCCCCAATAATTTCAGTCCCCAATTTTCTACCCCTTAAAATAATACCCCATGTGGTAGGCAAAATATTTTCGTTACACAGTAGAGAGCTTTTTTATGAAGGCAGGATATGATATCTTTTCTTTCCATCATTATCGAATCTCGACCTTTTTAAAGTTATACTTCTATACGCGCGCTCCACGTTGGAAATTTGTATGGGAGTGAATCTGTGAAATTATTACATATGTAAGATAATGAGTAAGAGAGAGACAGAAGATATATTTTCTCTCTCTTTCTCTCTCGAATATAAAAATGTTCCTTTTGTATATATATTTAATATTATATATATTATATAAAGATATATATACATATAATATACATATAATAAAATATTTATTAATATTATTATTTATGTGATATGTTTTGTATTATTTATTAAATGTTCATAATTATATTAGTCTTTTGTATTTCAAAATAATAATCTCAATAAATCACTGTATGATCCAGAACTGTCAATTTAGAAATACCTTTGTGTCATGTCCTCGGTAGTATTGTAGTCAGTATTACCGCCTGTCACGCGGGAGACCGGGGTTTGATTCCCAGTCGGGGAGGACTTTTTTATTAATATTATTACATTATTGTCATTTTTAAATACTTATGGATGTTGCATTTTAATTTGTATTGTATTATTATATGGAATTATGTTGCACTGTATTGTAGTGTTTTTATGTATATTATTGTCATTTTTAAATACTTATGAATATTGCAGTTTAATTTGTATTGTATTATTATATTAATAACAAAATAAACAATGAATTTTACTGCAGAGTATGTGTAAAAAAATTTTTGCATTCAACTCCTTTCATACATATATGAAAATAAAAATATACATTTTCATCGAAATATTGATTCAATCCTTCATTGTTAGTAAGTTGTTATTAACCCATGAAGGACTGGAGTAGCCATATGGCAACACTGGTATTGACGTACGAATCTTATTATTTTGAGGTTATGTTAGTTTGTTTTGTTTCCAAGAACGTGCCGGTCTGCAGAAAATAAGTGATTTGAAGATATACACCTAACAAAAACTTAATTCGTTGGTGTTTGTGAGATTTTATAGTCACCGTTTTTGATAGTTGTAAAAATGGATATAAGATTTGTGTAAGTAGCTCAATTTGTCAATTACTTCTGAATAACTATTACATCTAAGTGGCTAAAGTAACAATTATGCTCTAATAGAAAGGTCATTTTCCCTCTGTGAATATTTGACAACCCTTGAAAAAAAGCGATCTTTTACAATATTTTGTTTTTATTCATCGCGTTGCCATATGGCAACGCTAGTATCTACAGGCATCTTGTTTTTTCAGGCGGGGTTTCTCTCTACAAGAAGCTTTGAACATGGTTTACGAAGATGACGTCAACGTTAGAAATATTTATGTTGAGCCCCCAAATATTGGAGACCTCACTGATGAAGATTCTGGCGAGGAGGATGGGGGAGGATTCATCGACAATCTGTCTAGAAACCAGCTGGAAGCAAATGTTGAGGTGCAAATGTATGGCGAAGAAGCAGACAAGGAGGATGACGACATTGAAGAAGATGCAGTTCAAGCGATGGATATTTCCCAGGAAAGCAGCGGAAGTTTCATCCCACAAACTACCTCTCAAGTGAAGAAAATTGAATACGAGTCCCTAAATTGGATAACGGGTGATTTGGTCGACAATGCCGCTAGTTTCCCAGAATATAGCTACGAACCATTCAATACGTTGACACCTGTCGAGATGTTCGAATTATTTTTCGACGAGGATATAATTAGTTACATTCTCAACCAATGCACGAGTTATGCACTACAGAAGAACTTTCCCGACCCCAAAATTTCCGCAGGAGAAATGAGGTGTTTCTTTGCCATTTTGATTCTATCGTTGTATAATTGGCTCCCGGGAAAAAAATTTTACTGGGATACGAAAGGCGATATGGGTAATGCAATGGTCATGAACGCTATGCGAAGAGATCGGTTCCTTACAATTTGGCGTTTTTTCCACCTTGCAAATAATGAAGCCATCGATGAAAGGGACAAATATTTCAAGATCGGACCCTTAGCTGACTATTTGCAGAAAAAATATAAAGAATATTACATCCCTGAAGGTGAATTAAATTACGACGAATCTATGGTGAAATACTTTGGACGCCACTCATGTAAACAGTTCATAAAAGGAAAGCCGATTCGTGTCGGATACAAAGTTTGGTGCCTCAACACTAAAAGTGGGTATCTTGTAAGCTTCAACATGTACCAAGGAACCGATCCCAAAGCAAATAATCATTATTATAAAGTTTTTGGAGCATGTGCGGCTCCATTCGTCACAATGCTCGATGAACTGCCCAATGATAAATCAAGATTACCCTACAAATTTTTCTGCGACAATTTATTTACGAGCCTTCACCTTTTGAAACATATAAAGGATCGTGGCTATAGCCTTACCGGAACAATACGGGAAAATCGCATTCCCAAACACTGCCCTATAGAATCGAAAGCTAATATGCAGAAACGCAAAAGGGGTAATGTAGAGTCGATTCTCGAGAGAGAAACTGGTATTATAGTTGTAAGATGGTTGGATAACAGCGTCGTAAGTGTAGCGTCAACATGTTATGGGGTGGAACCACAATCGCTCGTGAAAAGATATTCACAAGCTGAAAAGAAAATCATCCAGGTTCAAAGTCCATGCCTGATTGGTAAATATAATAATGCAATGGGGGGCACCGACCTAATGGACGAAAATATAAACCGCTTTAGAATAGGAATGAGGGCAAAAAAATGGTACTGGAGCTTGATTACCTGGATGCTAGATGCGACTATACAAAATGCGTGGGTGCTACATAAAAAATCCAGCAACAAGTTGACACAGTTAGAGTTTAGGCGTGAAATTGTACAAGCCTATCTGACCAAATACGGAGTGCCTGCAAAACAAGGTGGCCGACCGTCTAGTTCACTCTCAAGTCGTTCCTTTCATAAAGTATCTGATGATATTATATACGATGGAGTTGAGCATTTACTGAAACCAGTACCAAATATAAAGAAAATTAGGTGTGCAGGTGAAGAATGCAGGTCGATCATGAGAACAAGATGCGCCAAATGTGAAGTAGGTTTGTGCACAAAGTGTAATGTTAAATTTCATACACAGCTATAGAAAGTTTTTTGTCGATTATCTCTCAATTTCATAGAATATTTTTTACTTTTATTTCATTCGGTTAATGTAGCCATAGAAACCTAGCGTTGCCATTTGGCAACAGGCAATATTTTTAGGTTTTAATATATTTAATAATTATTTTTGTCTTTTTCTAAGTAAGTTTTGTCCATTCATAAGAGTTATTTGTATTATTTATGTAAAATAAAGATTTTCGAAAACTTCGTCCTTCATGGGTTAATTCTGTTTCTCTTTCTGCTATGTCTTACCTATAGAATTACATATGTAATGATTGTGCAGATTGACTCCCAAATAAATTTGTAACGGCGAATGCGTGTATAGAAGTGCAACTTCCACCGGCAGTCCCACTGGACTGCCACACCCGTTTTTTATTATATTCAAAACCCACGTCATTTAGTAGCCTAAAAAATGTGGTTTTTGAAAAAGCTGGTAGGTCCTAATCATCCTTTACTCTGTTCTTATGCTGTCGACTAAGTAGGAGAAGAACTTACTGATCCAATTGAAGTTGGCAATGGGATAAGATATATTTCCAGTGGTACATTTGCCGATTCATCACGCACTATAAAGTTTAATACCGCTTCAAAATGATTCACTCTTCTACGGTATGGTAGTAAATAGTTTAACAAAAAGATAATGAAAATAAATGAAAACTGAAACTAAATATAAATATTTTCTTAAATATTTATGAAAAATTTTCCCGTTTTCCTGTGATTAGTTTCATGACAGACATCCCATCGTCGGTAGTATAATTAGAGCCGTTGCCGTAACGGTCCGTCGTTTTTTGCGCACTGCCTGAACCTCTAAAATAATGAATTTCGCAGAGGCAGTAATCCGTTACATAAAACCTGGCGTAATTTAACTGAGAACAATGGAATACCGTAAACATACAGAAAAACGTAACAAAAAGTCAATTTGACTGACGGATATTCAGCTTCAGTTCTACTAACAGACGTGGAAATAAATTTAAGAGAGGAAAAACATGAAAAATCCTTTGTCCCTGTCATTTTTGTTTTGTTGCAAAGAGAAATCTTTGTTTCTGGAGCGTTTGACGGCAACGCAAGCCGGTCCGACCGATATGGGATTATTGTCATGTTTTCCGCATTAGTTTTGGAAGTGTCTCTCGGATCATCTAACGGCTGCTTTCAGTTTTTGCGTCTTTCCTTTTCCCTTCATATAAATTCGATTGTCTCTATGTCTAGGAGTGACTACTACCAACATCACTACATTTTTTAAATATTTATTGTATGTTATTTCATATTATATATAAATATTAACCCAATAATCGTTGTCCCTTACCCCAAATTTTATTAAACAATTCTCCACTTTCTGTTGTTAATCAATGTAAAATGCTCGGTTTGATATTTTCCTTCAGATAAAATTGGAAGAGTCATAACTCTGAACTTAAAACCAATTGTTTTAAAAAGTTGAACGTTTCGTAAAACCCTCAGTCATCTTCAATGGAGTGCCGATTAAACTACTTTATTAAGAGTGTATAGAGCCCTGATCCGGTCTAAGCTTGACTACGGTAGCTTTATCTATTCCTCTGCCTCTCGATCTGACATAGATTTATTAAACTCTGTTCACAACAGCACGCTCCGTCTATGTCTAGGTGCTTTTCGCTCTAGTCTTATCGAGAGTATGTACCGTGCATCCAATGAACCTACTCTTACCCCAAGACAACAATCTCTTCTACTTTCGTATGCTGTATTAACATCCGTAAATAACTTTAATCCCGTTCAGTCCCTAATTACAACAATGCCGTCTTCTTCCACTAACAATATCCAACACCTCAACCTATACCTCAATTAATTTTTCAACTACTTAAAAATATTGACCTCCTTTTGACTAGTTCATTTCTTCTTCCTTTACTTCCCCCTGGGCTAAAAATTTTCCTTCAATAGACACCTCACTTACCATCTGTAACAAAGACGAATCTTCTTACATTCTTATAAAGAAAGCATTTGTAAACATTATACAAAAAAAAATCATATGATTTAATTCTCTATACCGATGCTTCTAAAACTACCACTGGTGTTGGCTGTGCAGTAACAAATAAACATGAACTTGTAAGATGATATTGGTTATCCTTTCCCTTTCATCTATCCATTTAGTCAATATAATTTTCACTGACTACCCATTAGTTTAAAACATTCATGACATATACCTAAATCTCTCTGCTCATGCTATAACAGTCTCTCTCATATGGCTGCATTCTCATACTGAAATTACTGGTAATGAAACAGGATATCATTTTCCAAAGAAGCTACCAACCGTAATAAAGGAGTCACCCCAATTCAACTAGCTAACGATCTAAAACACGTTTTCAAAAAGTCAGTAGAGGTTACTTGGCAAAACTTATGGCAAAAGTGCAAAACAACTCTTCATAACTAGAAGAGAAACATCGACTGTTAGAAGACTCCGAATCAACCACACCACACTTACCCATGTTTTATTGATGTCCTCTGGAACTCGTCCAACTTACCACCATTGCAATGTTTGCCTGACTGTTAAACGCATCCTCACCAACTGCAATTCACCAATCTGTATAAAGCACTGGACTTAAAACCTAATCTAAAGGAAATGCTCAACAACCCTACAGAGATCACAAAAACTAATTTCTAAAAACCGCTCAACTCTACCACAAGATTTAACCTAATAGGCATTAGTTAAAGTGATATAAATATTATTTATTTTCATTATTTTTTATATATTTAATGTTATTGTTCCTGTACCAATCGCGACGAACGAATTAGAAAGGTTAAATAGAGAAATTAAAAGAGCATGTAAAGATGATAAAAATAAACATATAAATGAAGAATGCCATCAAAAGTATGAATCCCATGAGCTATATAACAAAGTCTGATATCTGTCTAGGGAATTTAAATCAATCGCACAAACAACAATAATGGATCAAAACCAATATATTATAAATGACGAGAAAGGGATTGCGGAGGCATGGAGAAAATATTGTCAAAGTCTATATGCAGATGATCCCCAGAATGCAAATCACGACGAGTTCACTGCAGAGAGAGAACCAAACATTCTAAAATCAGAGGTAGAAAAAACAATCAAAAAGTTAAAAAATAGAAAATTTCCTGGCGCAGACCAGATCACCACAGTAGTTTTAAAGGAGACTGGAGATGTTGGAGTAAATGTTATGCATATGATCTGCAAAAAGATTTGGGAAATCGGAGAGTGACCCAAGGACTGGACACCATCCACTTTCATCCCTATATTTAAAAAAGGAACTCCGCTAGATTGCAGTAACTACAGAACGGTAACCCTAATATCCCATGCAAGCAAGGATCTACTTCATGTAATACATGAAAGACTAAAAGCTGGTCTATTGCCTCAGATATCAGAAGAACAAGCGGGATTTGTCCCAGGAAAAGGCACAAGAGAACACATGACTTAATATCAGACAGCTAATCGAAAAAATTCTTGAATTCAATACTCCTATGGTTATGTTCTTTGTGTATTACACAAAGGCCTTCGATAAAGTCAAATGGCAGCAGCTATAGTACATACTAGCGGAAATGGGAACACCCCACCACTTAATTCCACTACGTGTGACAGAGAGATACGTAGAAGGTTGACTATTGCTAGAATAGCTATAATGAAACTGGTAACAATTTGGAAAAATTCTAGCATAACAATACAAACAAAACTAAGGCTGGTAAGGGCACTCATTTTTCCCATAGCCACATATGCATCCGACACGTGAACCTTAAAGAAAGCGGATAAAAATAAACTAGACGCTTTTGAAATGTGGGTATATCACCGCATTAGAACAACTTAAAGTAAAGGATATATTGCTTAAACAAATACAACAGAGATATTTGCAGTATTTTGGACACATTGCTAGAAGAACAGGTACGATGGAAAAACTGATAGTCGAGGGTACAGTTGAAGGAAAGGGACCTAGGGGAAGATCTCCAAGCCATTGGGTAGATCAAACAAAAATAATAATTAACCTAGGGTTACACGAAGCCGAACAACTAGCCCAGGACAGGGAAGGATGGAGGGAAATGGTGAAAAAACTGTAAAGGCCTGAAGGTGTCACCACATCCCAAAAGGCATTAGGACTGAGGAGGAGGACCAATGGCCATGGTTGTCGAGGTACGTTATGTAAATAAAAAAAAATAAGTAATTGTTGTTAACAATAAAATTCGATCTAAAACTCTTAGAAAAAAAGCACGTACCAATTTTATTTTATTAAAAAGCATTGCAAGAAGCATATTGACAATTCACTTAATTTTCTTTGAATCACGTAAAAATGACATTTCACAGCAGACATGATGATGTTTAGAAAATGTCACTACTATATTTTTTGTTTAATTTTTGGTAAGTAGATATTTGGAAAAGAATATCTACAGGGGTTTTTGGTACATAACTCTGTCTGGGATGATTGCTGTGAAGATCTAGTAGCCCATTGATTATTACTGTCGATCTCACGCCCAAATAAAGGAGAAGGATTGAAGGGTGAAGCCAGTAACCCTCTCGTTGTAAAAAGATTTATTCCCTGACAGAAGTGCCACATCAGCCTCAGAAATTGGACGGATCAATGACGAGGACAAGGCAGAAAAACTGAAAAAAAACATAAAAATTTACAGGTTTACTCTAACTTTAGAAAACACTGTTCTAAAAGGTTGTTTTAAGCAACAACCGTACTATTCTTCCAGGGTTTTCAGCTTCCAAAAGATATTTTGTTTTCTTTTCATACCTCTTCTACCCCATATTTTTCATTAAAATATGGGCCTCATAACACTATATTTTTTTCCAAGCTTTATATCGCAGTTTTTATATTGTCTTCTCAACTTCTGTTTCTTCCTTCATTTTTACTGATCTCCCAATATATCATATTTCTTTTCCTCTCCTCTCTTTTATTCTCTATGTTTACTTTAATCTCTCATGATTATTGTCCATAAATTTGCCTCTTTTATTTGAATTTTTAATTCATGTTATGCTTCGTAAAATTCGTCCAATGCCTTTTGTACAGCTTCAGCCTTGTTCTTTCAATGGTATTATGTTAGGTATTCTTCCTTTGTTCATATTACCGAAAATTTAATAAAGCCTTTGGTCGCATTGCTAAGCCTCTTTATCGACTAAGCAAAAACAACATTGATTTTGATTGGAAACCGGCTTGTCAAAACAATTTCATAGTTAAAAAAAACGACCTACAACAGCACCTATCCTATCCACGGAAAGATGAAAATTTCTGTTGGATTGTGACGCATCTCAGCATGATATTAATAAAATAATAAGAAAGGATGATTATAATTACTGCGGTACCAAAAAAGATCTCCTAGCTATTATAAAAGCCCTAGAACATTTTCATACTTTCCTTTATTATAAAAATTTTATTATCATCATCAACCTGTATGCCTTTCACTGCTGAACGTAGGTCTCCTTTAACTCTTTCCAGTTATTGCTAATACGCTTCAGGTCGTCAGTCCATCTAGTTGGTGGGCGTCCTCTGCTCCGTATTGCTTCTTGTCTTGGTTTCCACTCGACAATACATTTTGTCCATCGACGTATTTCCTTGATTGGGATTCGGTCTCTCAGAGAGACACCCAACATCTGGCGCTTCATAGCCCTCTGAGTCACGTGAATCTCATTCACTACACTGTGAGTAGGTACAGGTCACACATTGGTCAAAGATTTTTCTTTTGAGGCATATTAGTAGATCTGATTTAAATACATAGTTTAATTTAACAAACGCTGTCCAGGCTAATAATATGCGACGTAGGAGCTTGCATGTTCCTGGTGATCTCTGCTCAGCCGAATTACATGTCCTAAGTACTTATACGATGTAGTCTGTACAATATCCCTTCCATCAACATCAATATTTCGATTTAGCACCTGATTTATCATTATTTGCATCTTATTTATATTATTCTTGAGTCCAACCTCCAAGGAAGCGTGATATCATTTTTCAAACATTATTATTGCATCATCCATACGATCGGCTATAAGGACGATGTAATCTGCAACTCTCAAATTACTGAGCTTCTCTCCATTTACGTTGATACCATGCTCGTTCACATGTGCCTTCTTACAAGTATGTTCTAAAAGCGTCGTGAATAGCTTTGGAGAGACGGTATCTCCTTGCCGTACTCCTCGCTGTATACAGAATTTGTTTCTTGTTCAGATAGTCTTGCGCTCGCTGTGATATTTTGGTAGATATATTTAATTTTGTTAGCCAATGGTTATTCTCTAGGCTAATAGAAGTCTAATTTAGCGTCCAGCCTTTCTTTGATAATTTTTGTAAAAACTTTTGTATTTGTGTCTGAGCAAACTGATTTAAAGATAGAAATTTTATAATTAGAACTATACATTGCACTTTAGAGTGGCTAATGAATTTTTAGAAACCAGGACAAATTGTGCGGTGGATAGAAAGACTCCAACAGTATAAATTCGACGTAGTACATCAATATATATACAATGTTAATCCACAATATATATCAAAACGCCACTATGAGAATTCAGCTAGACAGAGATTTGCAAACTCCATTAATTAGAATCTGTAGAGGTGTCAGACAAGGGGATACAATCTCACCCAAACTATTTACTCTGGCGTTGGAAGACATTTTTAAATTAATAGACTGGGACAATAAAGGGATTTGTATAAACGGGAAATACCTAAATCATCTAAGATTCGCCGATGATGTAATCCGGATAGCAACAACTCTGGAACAACTAAACCCTATTCATTTTACAAATTCCCAATCGTCAATAGAACCACCTGATGTACGACCTATGTATCAATTAATTTTTAAAAATATTTACTTTTGAAACTGTTTGAAACTGTCATTATATCACAATTAAACTAAACTCTAAAAAATAACAAGACCAGTAAATAACTTAACAATAACTATAACATAAATATACCACAATATATTAACTTAAAAATCAACACGATACAATTTGAATTTAGAATGCTGGCAAGTTGGGATCTGTAACATGAGAATCTGTCTCGCTTAAGGTAATAAATTATATTTAATAGCCTCTTGACAAATGAGACGGCGAATATCAACACGTGCTCATGTTTACTGATGGGAATTTGGTAAACGAATGAACTTTACGAATAATGATTTCAGACCTAGAAAAAACATCTCTTGAGAAAGGACTAAAAGTGAATCTAAAGAAAACTAAAATAATGACTAATACAGAAGACAGATCAGTAATTACCATAGGTGGAACAAAATTAGAACACGTCCAAGTATATATTAACTTAGGACAAGCTATCAGAGCAGACAAAAGTAACCAGACTAAAGAAATAACCAGAAGAATAAGAATGGAGTGGGCTGCATTCGGAAAACTCTCATATACTATCAAAAACCAAAAAAATACGTGCTACAACATGCGTCCTACCTGTTCTGACATATGGTGCCCAGACGTGGACGTGTACCAAGAGCAACTTAGATAGAATAAAGAAAACTCAAAGACCTATGAAAAGACAAATGTTGGGAATATCGTTGAGAGATAAAAAGAATAACGAGTGGATAAGATGCAAAACCGAAATTAACATGCATTGAAATTAAAATGGAAATGGGCTGGGCATAACGAAAGATATCAGGATGGAAAATGGAATAAAGAAATTGGCCACTGGAGACCATATACTGCAAAAAGGTCAAGAGGTCGACCGCAAATGAGATGGAAAGATGACATTGAGCAAAGCGCAGGTCCAATGTGGAAAAGACAAACAGAAGACAGAGACAAATGGAGACAAATGGGAGAGGCCTATATTCAACACATGAATAGATTTTGGGCTATAGATAGATAGATAGACATCGAAAACAGCGTTTTTATAACAATTCTGATATTCTTTCTAGGCAAACGCGTTGAAAAGAGAAATTGTACCCCTTCGTGATCAAAAAGTGAGTACAGTAGCAGAAGCATGTTCGTCGCTGATAATCAAAAAGATTGGGATATTTTAATTAACCTATTCCTGCTAGCTTATAGAAATTTTGAACGTAAAGTGACTAGTTATTCTCCATCAACGATGATCACTGAAAATAAAATAAAGCTTCCTTAAGATCTAATTTTTGGAATATTTCCTCCGTGGAAGAAAAACGTTCATCCCTGATGTAAATCGAAAATTTTAACAAAAATTGGAAAAAGTTTACAAATTTTAAGTAAAAGAATAATTAAAAATCATCTGGAATGTTCTAGATATCATCGAAATCCCGAAACATCTCCTAAGGTTTGTCATTAACTTAGAGTTGTTAACATGTATTGTAATATTGTTTTCAATAAAAGTGATTAAACACAGTAAAGTATAACAGTATTTTTTGAGTCTACTGATATTTAGAGATACTACTGAAACTCCTTGACCGGTTTATGGTCTCTATTGAACAAGGATTTAATATTATATGTCGCCATCATGACAATATTTCGTGTTATCCGTGTCTTGTTTCATTTTCTCACTTTAACAATCGTCAGCTTGTCCGTCCATAATAACTTTTTACCATAATTATAGCTTATGTAACTTGTTAAGTAAATGCATTTCCTCACCGTAAGAAAACAGATTGACTCCCTTGTTTTGTTAGCTGTTATAATATATGGTTATGTAGCAATTTGTAGTTGTTTTGTTTCTAGCAGTCTAACAAAAACAGATGGCTTTACCCACCTGTGCGTGGCGTTTTCACTCACCACCGTCATGAAACGTCATAATAATAAATTTATCAGTTATCATTCTTTGTGGCCCACCTAAATTACCTTAACGGCGCAATTGTGACATACCGGCGTAGGGCCGAACGGCAACGCTGTGTTTTATGACCGTCATTAAAAGCTTGTAATGCCATTAAAGCAATAAACACTAGAAAAAACTAAACTTTATTTTCCTTACTTCATTAGATTAGCATTTTTTTTAATGAATGACCGCCATGCGTCTAATCTAGTGTGCTATTTGAACTCCCGCTCATAGATATGATATCAGTGACTTTTTGACCACACACCTAGTGGGACACGTCACGCGATATGTGGTCCAACATGGGCGGACCGAAATGGGGGAGAGAACTAATTAGAAGCAATTAATTTTGATAAGAGAATCGCTGAGACTTTAATACATTTGAAAAAAACATTTGTGTATATACAGAGCCATCGAGAAAAATCGAAATTTTGATTAAAATGACTTTGGTTGATAATGTAGCTATTTGTGATTTGATATTTTCGATATAAAAATTGCTTAAAAACCAATATTTTTTAAAATTGTATGATAAAATTAAACTCTACTTCAGAAAGTAGAGATAGTCATAAATTTATTCAAAAATAGAAAGTTACCAGGACTAGAGGGAATAACCAACTAGCTTCTAAAACACGGAGGAGAAAGTATAACCCTAGAGATGACAAAACTTATACATACAAGAACTAATATTGCACTGCAAGATACAAGATGCATGGAAAAATAGCATAACGATATCAATGTTCAAGAAAGAAGATAAAGAAGACCCCAACAATTATATTCGTATAAATCTACTAAACAATGCACTTAAACTTACCACAAAAGTCTTAACCAACAAAATCAATAAACTAACAACTTTATCAAATGAACAATAAGGACTCAGATTCGGAAGATCTTACGTAGACGCCGTATTTGTTCTAAGACAAACCACAGAAAAGGCTATCGAGTACAATAAATTTCATGCATAAATTTCAGCATTTCTATATTTTATAGACTGACAAAGGCTTTCGATTGCACTCAAGTCGAAGACTTCTTACACCTATTGTATAAAAGCAACATACCAATCAATATTATACAAGCCATCGAAAACATCTACTTCCATAATCGAATACAGGCAAAGATAAATGGAAAACTAACACCAGTGTATACCAGGCAGGATGACTCGTTAAGCCCACTTCTCTTTAATATAATAATGAAAGAAATAATACAAGCAGTACGTAAAGGTCATGGTTACAGAATGGGGAACAAAGAAATCCAAATATTATGTTATAGACGACGCCGCATTAATCGCCGAGACAGAAGACGAGCTCCAAAGAAATACAATATGATAATCTTAGCAGAAAAATCCAAATGTATGACAACATCTAAATACCCACTACGATGTAAAATCGAAATTGATGGGAAAATAATAAAGCAAAAAGCAAGGTTTGATATCTGGGAATAGATAATATAACTAGTTATGGAGATGTTGAAGAAAAAGTACGACAACAAAGCTTAAAAGTAAGTAAAGTGGCAGGATCTCTTAATAAAACAATCTGGAAGAATCTACACTTAAGACAAGACACAAAAACAAGAATCTATAAAGCAGCAATTAGACCTATATTAACATACACAGCGGAGACAAGACCTGGTACATCTAAAACAAGATGACTACTAGAAACAACAGAGATAAAAATACTCCGACAAATATCAGGAAAAAGTCTGTTGGATAGGGAGAGAAGCGAAAACATAAGAAGAGCATGCAATATAGAAGACATAAATGGATGGGTGACAAAATGGAAACAGGAGTGAAACGAACACATTACTAGGATGGCAGAGGATAAAATAGTACGAATAGCACGAGATACGTCAGCAAATGGACGAAGAAGTATTGGTAGGCCAAGAAAAATATGGTGCGATAATTTAACCAATTTAGGAGGCTAATATTGAAGAAGAAACAGGCTTTAAAGCCTTCACACAAGAAGGAAGAAGAAAAAGAAGGAAAAATTAAACGTTGACAAATCTATTTAAGATAAAGCAAAAAACAAATACTAATTAACTTCTTAGAGATGTTAAAATAAATATTGACAGTATTCGGTTTCATTTAATTTTAGTGGTAATTATGTTTAGAATACAGTTTTTAAGATATTATCTTGTAAAAGGTTTTATATTTGTTTACAATTTTTTTTCTAGAAGTTAATTGCATATTGGGCTCCCTGATAACCAGCAATGGCGATTGTTCCTTAGAAATCAAGCTTCTAGGTTTCTTGCTCTGTCTTCTTCATCTGGTGAACATTTTTTTTAAAGGTAAATCTCCTAACTGCAGCTTCTTTGGGCCAAATATTAGGTCTGTAGACTTTGTCATTTTTATCTAGAGGGAAAGATACCTTATATAGCGTAGACTAGCAATGGCTTGAACCCCAACAGCTAAATTGAGTAAAAAATGAAAAGACCTAACCTTAACCAGAAATGGAGGCCCAGGTTGGTCAATGTCCTTATTTTTTCCATTGCTATATACGCAGCTAAAACATGGGTTCTTAAAAAAACGATAGAAGTAAGATCGACGCCTTCGAAATGTGGGTCTATAGAAGAATTCTACGCATGTCCTGGGCAGAATATAGAACTAACCTGTCGATTTTGGAAGAGCTTCATATAAAAGAGAGGCTTTTAAAAAAGTAAATCGAGCATACCTAATTTACTTTGACTAGATAGCTAAAAGAACGAGGACCATAAAACTATTGGTAGTAAAAGGAAAGATAAAAGGCCGAACACCAAAAGGAAGATCTCCACCATGATGGGCAGACCAAATAAAGACTCTGGTGGGATAATCCCTTAATGAAAACGTCGAAAATTATGGCTCAAGAACCTGAGAGAATGGTTTGGATGCAGCTCAAAACAACTTTTTAGAGCTACTGCCTCAAAAATTAAAATAGCTATGATGATTGTCAACCTCCGTAGCGGAGATTGTACCTAAAGAAGAAGAAGAAAACGTCCAAGTGGCACAGGATCGCAGCCAACGAAAACAGTAAGCTAATAATATTTAAAGTGTCACCACGACCTGACAAGGGCTCAAGCTCCTTGGCCAATTGGACAAGGGTTAACCACATTATTTGATAGATGGTATGTATTTATTTAGTCTGTTTTTTTCCAATCATCTTGTTTTATAAAAATTAACGTTCTATTTTGGCAACATCCCGCATGCTTAACCTATTTTACGGTCGCTATAATCGTATTGCCGAGAAGACTATTCACAGTGTGGTGAATAAATTTGAGTTCACTAATTCAACTTACATACAACCAATATCCGTACGTTGACCAGACTTAAGAACTGCTAAAAACATCGCCTCTGTCCATAAAAGTGTGCAGAAAAAAAAACGAGGCTGGGTACTACTTGTAGCTAATAAGAATTCTCAGACAACAGCCTGACAAATATTGCTTCGTGACTTAAGCCTCCTTAAGCCTAAAAAAGGATCTCCAGTGATGATGCCCATTTTTTAACGAATAGGTACGTCAACAAATAGAGTTGTTAAATTTGAGGCAATACCAATCCAGATAAGATACAAAAGCGTCCAATGCATTCCGAAAAGACACTAATTGGTGTATATTTAGAGGAGGCGGAGGCATTCGTCCATATTTCCTTGAGAACAATGTTGACAGGGCAACCACAATCAACGGCGAGCGCTGTACGTCGATGATTACTAACTTTTTTGGCCCGAATTAGATAACTGCTACACAGCTTATGCCACATTGGATATTGTGCATACACGATTTAAGCGCATATTTATCTCGCGTGAAGATGATGTAAACAGAACATTGAAAAGCTATACATACAGTGGTGTATATTGTTTAAAGCTTTAAAGATACTGTATAGGATGGAAGAGAATGCACATGATAAATGCAGATATATGCAGATGGCATAGTATTTGGCGTAGTATTTGGCATAGTAATAGTTGCAGCTTCCATAGTACTGTGTGCCGAAACAACAAAAAAACTGAAATACAATTTGGAAAAATGGAACTCAAAAACTAAAAAATTAAGATAATAAAAATAATGAGAAAAAAAGGCATGGAAGACCTTATCAAAGTGGTGATATATCAACAAAAATAAAGCAAAGAAACAGATAAAAATACCTGAAAACAGTAATAAATAACAGAAGAAACATTGATGACGAGCTCAGGAACAGACTGGAGATCATAGAAAAACTATTCCAGACCCTAACTACAGATTACTTAACAACAAAGAAATATCAAGAAAAACGGAGATAACAATATACGAAACAATATATAGACCAACGTTGACAAAGGAGCAGAAAACTAAATTTTAAGCAGAAGACACCAGAGTAAGATACAAGCAGCAAAGATGTAAACCTCAGAAGAACTGTAGGATCAAAACGGACAGAAAGACTTAGAAATAAAGCAATAAGAAACAGATTTGCAATTAAACCGTTTATTGACGCAATAAATGAGACAAAAAGTTGCATGATTTAGTCCTATAACAAGGATGGACAGTAACATGCAAGTGAAACGAGTGTGGAAAGCTAAACCTATATAAAAATACAGAAGGGGCAGACCAATAAAATAATAAAATAGCGACATTGCAGAGAAATCACAAAATTATTAAATCTTGGCAAAAAGTAACACAAATGGCGAAAAACACAAAAGAATGGAGACAATTCATTAAAAGCTAGACGCAACTCATTCGGCACCAAACGGTAGAAGATGAACGATTATAACAAAATAAAAAGTAAAATATTTTGATTAATTTCCGTATTACGAGGAAAAATAAATAAAATAGTATCACCAGTATAGCTTAATACTATTTTCCAACGAACCTACGGCATCGATTAAAGTTTGATTTACCTAAGTTACATTGTTTTGAAAACTATGCATTATCCCCGCCGCCACTGTTATACACCCTGGTTAAATTCCTGTGATAATTTCGTATTCAGCTATTCAGGAACTTTGTATGTACCTACCGTATTTGAATAATGGTAATTTTATTAGTGACTATTGTTCCAAAGTACAATTAAATTGAATAATAAAAATACCAAAAGCTCATGTCGACTGCCCTTTTTATCAACTTTTTGTGGCATTTCATCAGTTATTTTCTGCGAAGGCGTAACATTGTTGAGTGTAGGTAAACGGGACAAAGTAAGATATAAAAATATTTGGAAACTAAGTGTTTTCGTTTGTTTTATCGGCCGTTTTTAAGAAAGCTGCCAATTTGTTGGAGTAATAAATAAAATGAAATGTTCAGTTTCATATTATTTTATACGGGATTAAACCACAACTGATTATAATGAGAATAACAGGACACTTTTTACACTCAGAGGTTCATCGGAGGGACTTCATTGTAACACAAAAGACATAAACCACCGTTTTAAGATTTCAATCATACCTATATTTTAATTTTTTGCAAAAATATCATAGTTACTTTAAAATTTTTTGTATTATCTTTCCTTAAGTTTACATTTAAGTTTAAGGGAGTATTTAAACCTGTTCTCAGCAATTATTGTAGCAACCACGTGCTTGTATTGAAATAAAAGGGACAAATGAAGAATACTTGATTTAGATCAGCCATACTAGTTCCATATTCACATCTGCCTTTTGAGAGAACTTCGATTTTGTTTAAGTGCAACGAAAAACATCCATGATCTACTTTTAATTTTAGGATAGTCGACACTCTGTTTCTATTTAGTACTGTCACCAAAATGAATCCAAAAGTCTATCCCATTAGTATTTAATGTGCTGTGTAACAATATCTGAGATGAAGAAGTTGATAATTTGTTCTGTTCTAATAAAAGTTTTTGTTGCAAACAATTTTTTGTTGACTGATCAATCTAAATTTATTAGTATGTACTTAATTTTTAGGTGCAGAAAAAAGTGCTTTTCATTGATGAGCAACCTTTCAAAACCTAATAAAAGTAGTAGCTATGTATACTCCATATCAACCCCTAAAAGAAAAATTACCGTTTGTAAATTAGCCTTCTGTTTTCTTCAGGGCCTAACAATTGACCGAGTGTGGCAGCTTGTAATTCTACTAAACGCAGGAAAATCACCATTCGACAAACGGCGAAAAAGTACCCCAAGCAATGCAATTTCTGGTATTATTACAGATGCTACTCAAACAGATTAAATCATATCCCATAAAGTTAGCTTAATATAGTAGCAAGGAAAAGTATTATTTGAATAATAAACTAGATATCACTCCTATGTGCAAAATTTTTACAGAAAATTTCCGGAATATGCCACTGTTAAGTATTTATTATACAGAAAAGTTTTTAAAGAAGATTTTGAATTATCATTTGGAAGACTTCAGGTAGATACTCGTACATCATGTTGTGTGGGTGAGGAGCTTGCAATGAAAATAAAATAGTACGAATTTTGTAACGATATAATTTGCCTACCACATTGCTAGGCAAATATTTAAAATAATTGCATTTAAAAGAAGACTAATATGACAATTAGCTAATCCATAAAACTTTTAATTTCATTTATTTGCAATTTTTTAGTTTGTCATAAAAGCAAATTTTTTATTAATAAAAAATTGTTTATTTTTACTTAAGATAATTTTAATTAAAAGTACCTGATCACTGGCAGATGTATTTCCTTTAATAAAGTTTTTGGGATCGAAAATGAATGAAACCACTGCTCACAACTGTGTCCCACACAAGCTGAAATTGGTCTGAAGTGACCATGGGTGGTTGTTGAAGGCAAGGTAGATGATAAAAGAATTCGAGGAAAATTGCCACTCCGATGGTCAGACCAAATAAAGTGCGCTACCGAGTACTCTCTGTCTAAGGCAGCACACCGCGCACAGGTGAGGGAAGAATGGATAGTAACCATTCTTCAAATACCATAACGTCACCACATCCTTACGAAGAATAAAGGATAGAGGAGGAGGAGACCATGGAACACAAATAGACAATTCTTGGAAAGTTGGACACTGATTTGAGCTTTGGATTATCCTGGATGACAAGAAACTGCAATCTTCAAAACTCGGCCACTTTTTCTTCTATAAACCATGTGGACCTCTCAAATGGTTGGAAACGACGTCCTACAAATCTCTCAGATAGGGCACAGCCAAAAAAAATTGGCGATTAACAAGAAAAATTGCCAAATAACATTTTAAGCGCAAATTCGCCCCTCAAATTAAAAAAATTGCCGGCTTTGAAGACTACACGCCGAAAAAGTTATCTTTCTCAAATCTAAATCTCAACTTTAAATGTTTTCTACGTGGTTAAAATTTCCCTTAGATGTGTCGCAAAACACAAAAACTTCAAGGAATGTTTATACTTAGCCAGGGGCATATTAAATAGTTTCTATACATTAAATATTCGATAGTTATAAGGAAATTATTTATGCTACAATCTGAACAATAATGCAAAGAGAGTTGCAGAATCCGAGAAAATGATTCATCTACGTCGAGCTAAGAGATTTTCAACTTAAATGAAATTTATTAAAGACTGGCTAAGTCCAACTAGAAAATTGGGGTTATTTCTATAGATTTTATGCAGAACCTTCAACTGCCACAAATTTCAGTACAAGAGGTTTTTTATCTTTGCCAGGTAACAGTGAACGTTTTTTGTATTAACAATAATAAAACAGGAAAAGCCACATTTTTCCTGTATCATGTAACGGTACGAAAGGGCCAAATGAAGTTTGCTCATTTCTAATGAGGTATTTTATAGAGAACATGCCGTTAGTGAAACATCTTTATGTTTTCTCTGACGGTTGTTGAGCGCAAAATAAAAACCACACTGTGCTAAGGTTTTTTTCGCTTTCAGTCAATGCTGAAGACGTAATTGGTTACAAAAGTTGGTGGCCGGAGTACTAAAAAAAACATGTTACCTGCGGGATACAGTGGCAAAAATATTCCAAGTCATCAGAAGGTTCAAATAAAAATAAGCCAGTTTATGCATTTTCATCACTCCTACGAGAACTCCAACTTAGTTGTAGTACACCCTTGTATTAACGGATTAGCCAATCACACCTTCAGGCTTAACAATAATAAAAAAGCACAAAAGTACAAAGTACAAACATATACCCTGAACCACAAAGTTATGTACCGGATGTAGAAAATATCCAGGAATATTATAATGAATTGTTCAACTAGCCCACAACGACCAATAATATACCTGAAGCAGATAATGATCACACTTTTCGTTTTTTTTTTGAGTGGTTATAATATATTTTGAACTTTTTAATATAAATTACAGTACTATGAGTATTTTGTTTCATTTTAATTCCTTATAAAGTTTAGTTTTAGATGACGCTGAATAATTTATTTGAGAAACCCCATAAGTAATTTAAGTTTGAACTTATATAGAGCTTATTCTCTTTTTTTTTTAATATTGGAGTAAAAAAGTCAAGAAACAGTGTATAAATGAAATTAAGTCAGTCTTTAACATGTAGAAATCTAAATGTTAAAGTATAAATATCAGATATAAATGGCATTCAATTTACGTAATGTGACCAAATAAATTTTGGAAAAAGTTCAATTTTTGTTTCTGATTCGTAATTTACTATTATGAAAAAAATAAAGCTACAAAAATTTTAACTGAATTTGTGTTAAATGCTCTTGTACGACTTCCTTACGCTGTGACCAAGAAATTCTAGCGTTTGTATTATAGTCAGTCTCAGGACATAAGGATCTATTAACTACTCTTGGCACACAAATAATTTTTCAACTCAAAATCAACTTTACTAAAATCGAAAACAAACATTTTCTTACAAAGGCACCCAGCACCAGCCATTTACTCCATTCTGCCCTATATGACCTCGTGTATAATTCAAAATTATAATGGAGAAGCTTTGTCTGAACTGACAGATGATGTTTAATTCAAAGCTGTGCATATTTCATGGAGTTTCCAAAAGCCAGCTAGCAAGTAGGTATCTTCGGCAGGTAGACATAGAGTGACACATTTTGGGCTAATTAATAATTGATATTTATTTTAATCGTGAACTCCCAGTGTTATATCTGTCTGTTTTTGAAATGGGAGATGTGGGGGATGTTGAATTGAAATTATTGAAAAACAGATGGAAATAAACTCGATATTTAGATGAAAACAACGATATATTTGATTGATATCGCATACGTTAATTAACTTCAAAATAAACTGTTAATTTAAAAGGCTACAAAAATAATTTTAATATTCCATCGACTTTGATGATAATTCAATTAATTGATATAATAATCAGCACTTTCATATTTATTCCTAAATTCTGAAATTGTACAATTTCAAACAAATATAAATATAACAGTTAATTCCCATGGACAACCATATATATATATATATATATATATATATATATATATATATATATATATATACATACATATATATATATATATATATATATATATATACAGGGTGAGTTTTTAGTGCGACATTAGTTGATAATTTCATTATGGTATAAAATATCCATTCCAAAAACTTATTTATAAAAAATGTAGGCAATATTATTCTCCACACTTGGAAAATATGTGGAATTCTATAGGGTGATTAATAAATACGTGATATAGCAAACATACAATTTTTTAATTGGGACACCCTATATATTTTGTCCAATTTGTATTCTTCTCATAATTCGTATTCTTGTAGTATTGGGTTTTGCATTACTATACAGAGTATTTTACAAGTTAGGGCCATTTTTATTTCGAAATACTTATAAAATCAACACCACGTACCACGGGTGATGGGGGAACATGTGGACAAATTTCAAAAAAAATTTATACCGCAGAATGAGATTCATTGTAAAGTATCGACTTCTTTAATGTAAGATTCACATATTAGTGAGTCTTTGTGTATATTTAAATTTGGCAGTAATTAATTAATTTAGGGCACGTGCATTAAATTCCAAGTAGATGTAATTAGTCCACATGTGCTTCTGAGGGAGGCACCATTTTCCCTGCAATAGAATATAAAACTAAAGTTGCTTATATAATATGGTTATCCAAAATTATAAACGCAGGGTTTTCCTTAGAAACATGCATGTTTTTTTTAATATGCTTTACAACTTCAAGGAATCCCTCGTTGGTCATCCAACCACTTGGAGAAGCAATACCAATGCTGCCTTTGGAAGCTCCAGTCAGGACTCTTTAAATCGCACTAGTGGAAAAATATAACCAGGTGAAATAGCATTTCCATTGGCAATGATTATTCCAACAAACGTCACTTGCTCACCATTCTCTGCTCCAACTGCTTGTTCAACTTGCTTACAGCTCTTATTTGCGACCACTTTTGAAATTTGCAACCCAGTGTTCACTTCTCTTTCATCTACGTTCACGATTCAACTCCAGCAAAATGATTTTTCGACCATGAAGTTGGCACATTTTTTTCAAGCTTCAGAGCATACTCATATGTGATTGTTCGAATTTAAAAGTAGGTTAATCCATACTGTAACTTAAGATTAAAGAACTGTCTTAAAAAAATCTCTCTTTTTCGCTTAAAAAAATCTGCTGTGTTGTATATTTTGATGAAAACTGTTTTTCGGATATTTCTGTATCATTCATATTGTTTTGATTCAGTTTTTTTAACCTTATATGTAACATGGACTTCTTCAATCCATATATCTCTGCTACGTTTCTGATTGATCCGTTACCATTTTTGAAGTTATACTTCTATACGCGCGCTCCACGTTGGACTTTTGTATGGGAGTGAATCTGTGAAACCATTACATATGTAAGATAAAGAGTAAGAGAGAGACAGAAGATATATTTTCTCTCTCTTCCTCTCTCGAATATAAAAATGTTCCTTTTGTATATTTAATTTAATATTATACATATAATAAAATATTTATTAATATTATTATTTATGTGATATGTTTTGTATTATTTATTAAATGTTCATAATTATATTATTCTTTTGTATTTCAAAATAATAATCTCAATAAATCACTGTATGATCCAGAACTGTCAATTTTGAAATACATTTGTGTTATGTCCTCGGTAGTGTAGTAGTCAGTATCCCCGCCCGTCACCCGGGAGACCGGGGTTCGATTCCCAGTCGGGGAGGACTTTTTTATTAATGTTATTACATTATTGTCATTTTTAAATACTTATGGATATTGCATTTTAATTTGTATTATATTATTATATATGGAATTATGTTGCACTGTATTGTAGTGTATTTTTTTATGTATATTATTGTCATTTTTAAATACTTATGAATATTGCAGTTTAATTTGTATTCTATTATTATATTAATAACAAAATAAACAATGAATTTTACTGCAGAGTATGTGTAAAAAAATTTTGCATTCAACTCCTTTCATACATATATGAAAATAAAAATATACATTTTCATTAAAATATTGATTCAATCTTTCATTGTTAGTAAGTTGTTATTAATTCTGTTTCTCTTTCTGCTATGTCTTACCTATAAAATTACATATGTAATGATTGTGCAGATTGACTCCCAAATAGATTTGTAACGGCGAATGCGTGTATAGAAGTGTAACTTCCACCGGCAGTCCCACTGGACTGCCACACCCGTTTTTTTATATCGCAGATGGCCTGAAGTACTACGTTTTCAGGAATATTACTTCTATCACTTTTTCTGATCTAGGTTCCCACCATTATTTCGAACTGTAAGGTAAAAAAGATATTTTAGGTTATTTTGTTTTGAAAAAACCTATGAGTAAAAGTGGACACTGTCCACTTGGTTCCCTATGTGTTGTTCACATCTGCTCTGTATGCATAGTTTTTCAAAAGTACCGGATATCTGTTTTTAGGTTATATTAAGAACAAAACTGTAGAAACTTACCTGATATCAAATACGACAATATTCAAAATAAGATGCACTTTACAAGGAAACACAGTATGTCACTAAATAATATTACAATCTCTAAAAAACTATTTATTTACTTTTACGCTTCAAAAGTAACACAACCTCGTGACACAAACAAATGGTAACACCGTCCATAATGGACATCGAATTTATTTCTTGGCATAGAACTATATTAAAACAAAACTGTTTTAAAGACATCTATAATTTAAAATGATTTTTGATTATAAAGGGTTAGTCGGAACAAAAGAATGAACCACTGTACAAAATCAATTTTTAAATATATTTTTTTAATGGAAAGATAAATAAAAAAGACAGTGATAAAAAGATAGTTAAGATTTGATTTTACGTATAGTGCCTCTTCAATTTGCTTATACATATTGTAACATTGTTCTGAAGCTATTTTCTTGTGGCATTTTAAATTAATTACTATTTAACTGGGAATAAGCCACAATTAAAGGTTAAAATACGTTTATTGACGTTTCAATTTCCACTTCGGAAATCGTTCTCAAAATACAAACATTAGTAAATTAAACAAATTTTGTTTTTGTTACTTAGTGAAAAATTCTTCTAATAATTTAATTTTATCTGACTCATCTATATTGACAATTCAGACATACAGTATACATTTTAAAGTAGACGACTTTAAAATGATATTGCCAATATTGTTGAGTTGCGTTCCTGGGACGACTTTACTTATAAGATAGTTCATTCGATTACATGAAATCAACTTTAACTTGAGAATATCCGTCAGAAAATATTATGAGGTTTTTTTCCTGGGTTTTCCCTCATAATTTACTATGGAATCACTAACAGGAGAATTTTACTGTCATCATGGCATGTATTTGTCTTTTTAAAGACGAATTACATGTTATGATCTTTTCTGACGGATATTCTCAAGTTAAAGTTGATTTCATGTAATCGAATGAACTATCTTATAAGTAAAGTCGTCCCAGGAACGCAACTCAACAATATTGGCAATATCATTTTAAAGTCGTCTACTTTAAAATGTATACTGTATGTCTGAATTGTCAATATAGATGAGTCAGATAAAATTAAATTATTAGAAGAATTTTTCACTAAGTAACAAAAACAAAATTTGTTTAATTTACTAATGTTTGTATTTTGAGAACGATTTCCGAAGTGGAAATTGAAACGTCAATAAACGTATTTTAACCTTTAATTGTGGCTTATTCCCAGTTAAATAGTAATTAACATATTGTAACCTCAGAAACCTTTTTTGGATGGTGCTAGAAAGGTCACTAATGGAGACACTGCGGACGTCAGCCAGATGGTTGGTGGAGAGCGAGTCGTGGGTTCGAAACTAGCTTTTGAAACCAGGAATGGGTCCAACGGACGAAATAAGTAAATATACGATAAGAGATATTGGAAAAGATACAGAAATGAACAAAAAGATAGATGGGTAAAATTACCAAAGATACGATAAGATAGGGAACAGGGCGCCACTTAATTTTTTGGGGTTTAAGGAGAATTAAGAAACCTTAGAAAAGAAAAGAGATAAGGAAAGATATTTAGGTTCAGAGGTCAAACCCAAGAAAAGATATCACAGTTAATTATTAAATAAATTTGGTTAACACTCTACATAAACAAAAAATAAATATATAAGGTATTACACTTACTCACCTACGAAACTTGAATCAGCCTGATCTTTCTACTGGTCAAAGGTATAGTTATATTTAAAGGTAAAAAGCAAATATATCAGGGAACTTTGTTAGGAGTCGACAAATAAAATACATACATAAACCAATAACAATATATTCAATAACAAAATTATGGCGCTGCTGAATGCAACACAAGTAATAAAAATACACAAACAACTATGAAATGGTGGTAGGTATACATATAAAAATAAGCAGAAAGATAATTAGAAAATACCTTTACAAAGATATAAGTATAACACAAGCGTGCACACATAAAGTTTTGGCGTATCTCGAGATATTACAGCAAAAAAATAAATAAAAAATTATAACAAAAACCAAAGATAACAAAAATTAATAAAATCTAAATTTACCAAAATACAGAAAGATTACAGAAATGAAAACATAAAAATTTAACCAAACCGCACTTGGTTAAGTCGATTATTTGGTTCGTAACAAAATAAAATATAGAATGTTCTTTAATTGACTGCAAAATTCAGTAGCTACTCTCAACTACATTTGAAGACATGTATCAATTTCAGATACGTCCAGATAATGGAAGATGATATGATGCTATACCATGTTACTTGCCCAGATAGGTGGAGATATTAAGATTATGTCAACTTACAGTAATTAGTCCTGACGACTGCTGCTTTAATTCACTGAAGTTACTACTGTACTTGTATTAAACACTGAATTTATGACTATATTTAATCTAATATAGTATAGGATGAAGAAACTCAAAATAACAAGTGTATACATACTTATAAAGAAAATGCACAGAGACGGTAAGGTAGCAGATACGATAATGTGAACTAAGCGTCTTAACTCGACGAATGCCCACAGATAAGTGACTTGGTTCCTCTCTAATTTTACCAAGCTACCCAAGAAAAGGTGAGGGTATCTTCCCCCAAAAATGATAGGCCAGCCTGTATCTATTTCTGAGAAGGTAAAAAGTTCTTACTAACATTGAACATAACGGTATCCTTCTACCTACAAACGTGACGAAATATCAAATCTCTTAGATTAGGTTTTTCCCGAAAAACATTACAACGGGCGTTCGACGACAATTACCGAATTTATGACAAAGGACCCGGAAAAGGATTAACTAAGGATTCGCCAGACCGGCGTCTTTAAATAAATACTTAGGTAGATTCTTCAATCATATTTCGGTAGTTTTCCAATAAAAATTTCTGATCGTAAACACGACCATCAACGTATCATCCACATGGATAAAAGGAATTAAAGTTAATTTAATATATTAATAACAAAAATGTAAAAAACAATATTTCGTTTTCAGTATTCATCAGAGCGGCTCAGTAAAAAGCTAGGCGAAGTTTTTTACTTCGATGTTCGATTTTTTCTATATACACATTGTGAGAAAAGCATATTTAAACTGGTATAGGATTATAAGGTCACGAAACAACTTGTCGAAAATTGTGTAGTGAAATTCAGGAGAATTTCAAAACTCCACAGGAGAGATTCAACATTGTTTCCAACTTTATTGTTTTTATTTAACCTTTCGTCATTTTAGTTTTTAAAAAATGTGCTAATATAATCAAATTTGAGCGAATTGATTTAAATGACATCTTACTATTTTTATTGAGATTAAGCCACAATTTTACTTTGAAATAAGTCTATTTTAAAGTTTTGATTTGCCCTTTTACATGATTATTATTTGTATTTCTCAAAATACAACTTACAGTTCAGCTAATTTGTTTGTTTTTAATATGGGGAGTTAGTGGTACATATTTAGAATACATATTTTGGGATTTCCGTATTTATTATCACACAAGCAGTGACGAAAGACCATTCATTTTGTTAATAAGCCACTCATGTCATCCTGACACGAACTTTTAGGACATTCGCGACAAAATTAGAATAAAACTCCAATAAAAATATTCGTACGGGGTAACACGCAGTTATTCCAAATAAATAAATAAAAGAAACAGTAGGTGGTCGGCACTCGCATCTTTCTTTTCGTGTGTAAGCCATTTGTCACCTTTCACCTACCCTCCTGCACTACCCATCAATTATTCGGGTTAGTTGTGTGTGTAACGACATTAACATTAGCTAAGTTCCGTATTCAGGCCATTTAGGCCCGTCGTTGAATTTTATAAGATAAAATGAAATTATTTTTATGTTGTTTTAAAACCGTTTGTTTGTAACAACTTAGTTTTTATCAATTTTTTTGTTTAAAATGAAATAAAATGTATGTAATACGTTGGAAATTATTTCTATCAGTTAATTTTATGAGATTGACTTAATTCAATATTTAGATAATACACTTAGATGCAAAAAAACGCAACGGAAAAAATTTTGGTCAAATTCAAAGTATTTCAGTTTTTTTATTTTTAGCCCTATTTTGATTATTTTTTTTAGCATACCATGTAAAAATTTATAAATTTTAGTTTAGTATAGTAAGTTTTTAATAAAATTTTGTGTTTTACTCATTATAAGTGGTTAATCGAAAGGTGGTTTTTTATCCTAACTTTGAAACATTCTGTGAAATAATTCCGTTAGCGGATTTTCGTAAAACCTTGTTTTTCAGTTGCAACTATGTCTACTAAATATTATCTTCTTTGTTTTATGTGAAAATATGAATTGGTTTGTTTTTACAAGCGAAATGACTTTGCTACTCATACTTTATGACTTTTCCTTTTATTACCATTATCTTTTGTATTAATTTGTACTACGACGATGGGGGCTGTGGTGAGTGATATCGAAGAAATGTCATATCGACATCTAAAAAGCACTGTATTTAAATAATGATTAAAAGCAACGACATGATCTTGGTTTTAATAAACAATGATAATAATAATAACACATAAAAAAACAACTTAAAAGTAACTTAACCTAAATACGCAAATAACAAATAAAAACTACTAAAAAATAACTTTATACTTTGTATTGCCTCTCCTAGCTTCTATAACTGAGTTTACACGTCGACTCATGCAGTCTATGACGTTGCGAATATCATCTTGCTGGATGTTTTGCCATTCCTCTTCTAGAGCCAAGCGAAGTTCGTTAATTGAGGCTGGTGCGACTTCGCGACCCATAATATTTCTACCAAGCATGTCCCAAACGTGCTCTATTGGGTTTATATCTGGCGAACACGCTGGCCAGTTCATTTTATTATTACCAACTTCCTCTAAATATTGCGTGACACACATGGCAGACTGGGATCGCGCATTATCTTGCATTATTAGAAAATAATCGCTGTTAAATTGAGAAAAGAGTACTACGTGATTCCCTAAAATTTCCTCAATATACCGGTGTACAGTAAACGAACTCTCAATAAATACCAATTTGCAATTCTCTCGTTCGTGTTCTCGAGTTCGATGACATACTCGTTCTTTGTCATCTGATGCATCTGATGGCATTCTTGACTATGAGTTCTGTGTTCAAGAGCCATGACCTCACCCTAGACACAAAAATAAGGCTCCTTAAATGTTATGTGTAGTCAGCGCTTCTGTACGGAGTAGAAACGTGGACATTGAAGGCGGAAACTCTATCAAAACTTCAGGCTTTTGAGCTATGGTCATACAGAAGGATCCTGAACATACCATGGACAGTAGTGTGGAGGATGAACACAACTGCGGATTTGGTCAACATCGTGAAGAGCCGTAAGCTGCAGTACTTGGGACATATAATGAGAAATCAAGGCAGATACGAGCTACTTCAATGCATTTTGCAAGGTAAAATTGAAGGAAAAGGGGCCCCAGGACGAAGAAGAATATCCTGGCTTGCTAACCTGAGAGCATGGTATAGAAAGACCTCAACACAGCTATTTCGTATAGCAACCAACAAAGTCATCATTTGGGTCCAGCTGTTGCTCTGCAACTTTTTAAACCAAATTCATGTAATCTTTAACCAACTGTAAATACATTTACATTATTGTCTGCCGAATATCGAACACATATGGGGTATATAAAAGATGTATTGAGATAATTACGTTACATGCAGCAGCAAAAATTAATAGAGGAGTAATGGATCCGAAAAAATAAAATTTGTGAAATTAATCCAGTGATTATAGATTTACATAATGATAGCGGTAGTGAATTTAGTGACGATGATGATGATTCATAAATTTTAATAATCAGTAAGTACACTATTATAATGTTATTTACAAAATAATTGTACAGCAGGTTAACCATCATATTTATACATTCATTGTTAGCCAAATAATCAATAATATTTAAAATTTCATTTAAATTGCTCCTTATTTTATACAAATTAACTGTAACTGATAATACGGCAAAATATTCTAAACAAAATAAGTAATTAAAAAGATTATGGTGAACTCCAGTGCAGTTTACCGTGCTTTTAACTACAACCAAAGGTGTTCTGCGAATTCTATTAATCGTTTAGAGGTATAAGTTGGTTGAATGTACTGTATTTACCCACATATGAAATGTTCGGTGAACAAAAAACTGTCCCTTCAGCAGTTTTGTTTACGTCGTGGAGATGTGTCTGCTAATACAAATTTTACTGTAATTTGTTTCTTTTTTTAATTTATGACTTCGTATTATACAGACATGATCAATATGATGAAGGCAATAGAACAATCATCGAATTTTTTAATGCGGAATTAAAAAAAATGTTTTGTAAAAGTAACATAGTGTGTAAAAGCCAAATGGAATAAATTCATTATTTAAGTTACTGTACATATTTATAAAAAATCCCGAAACACGTCAAATTTAAATTATAACTTGACATTCTTTAACGTAAAAATGCAACCCCTACCTTCAACCCCCTTAGAATGACAGGTACAACCCCCAGTTTTTAAAATAGGAAGTATAGGCTTTTGATATATCGTTTGAAAGGTCTTTTCATTCTCCATTCAAAAATGTTGTCGCTTTCAAGTTTATTAAGATTAATTAAGATAAAATAAATTAAAATCATGTGGTTACCGAAATTCGCTACAATACAATCAAAAACTAAAATGTAATGCAAAACGTAATAAAATGTAGAACACGAAAAAGAACTATGAATGTTAATAAAGTAGATGTTCAGAATGTTCACCGCGAACGTCTTGGCAACATCCTAATCTCAAATAAAACTGTCTTCTAACATTATTTAACATAACAGGCGTGATCGACCTAATCGCAAGCGTTATTCGTTCTTTTAAGTAATTTAAATCAGAAGGTTTAGTTTTGTACACATGGTTCTTCACATATCCCCATAAAAAGAAATCTAATAATGTAAGATCAGGTGATTGCGCTGGCCATTCAATCGATTCTCGCCTCCCTATCCAGTGATTGGGAAATATTGTATCGAGGTACTGCCGGACATTAAGTTGGTAATGTGGTGGTGCTCCATCCTGCTGAAACCATATCGTATTCGCTGGAACTTGAGGGTTTTCTGGATCAGGATATAAATTTGCCAACATTGGAATGACATCATTTTGAAGTAGTGCCAAATAATTGTTGCCATTCAAGTTGCCCTCAATGAAAAAGGAACCAATGATGTTGTTTCCTACAATCCCTGCCCAAACATTTACCTTTTGAGGGTATTGAGTGTGTTCTTCTCTCACCCAGTGAGGATTTTCCGTGGCCCAGTAGCGGCAATTTTGCCGATTAGCATGACCGTTAAGTGAAAAAGTACACTCATCAGAAAACATAACGTCTTCTAATTGGATAATATTGGTATCCAACATGTCCATCATTTTCCGACAAAAAAAAGTTCTCCTATCAAAATCGTCTTCCATGAGCTCCTGAGTAGGTATTATCTTATAGGGATGCAATTTATTTTCTTTTAATATGTTTACTATCGATGTAGGGCTAGCACTGAATGTAGTGGATGCCTGTCTACTCGATGTATGTGGATTTTCCTGAAACTCAAGCAACACATCTAATTTGAGTTCATCACTCATTGCATCGGCAGCTGCTTTTTTTATCTGCCTTACATGACCAAACTCGCGAAACTGCTTCTCTATTTTACTTATTGTTCCTTGGGATATAGGCGGTAAATTAGGAAATTTCTCATGAAATAGGCGAGTTACTTCCTGTTGTGTTCAGGTGTTATCTCCGTAACCAATCATTTGTAAAACTGTTATTTTATGCATTTCCGTTAATCTAACCATTTTTCAGAATTGAATTGAACGAACTTTTTACTTAAATTAAAATACTGACAACTTAAATAAAACAATTTACTAATGCGTGTTAAAATAACGTTGCCACGGAAATTCTAAAGTTTTTTAATGGTTACCATCTAAAAACCATATTGCTATGGTTTTTGTTTACTTTCTCATTATCAAGACCTAAACGGGAAATAAGTTTTGAGTATATTTTAGCGAATTTCGGTAACCACATGATTTTAATTTATTTTATCTTAATTAATCTTAATAAACTTAATCTTAATTAATCTAAAAAAAGCGACAACATTTTTGAATGGAGATTGAAAAGACCTTTCAAACGATATATCACAAGCCTATACTTCCTATTTTAAAAATTAGGGGTTGTACCTGTCATTCTAAGGGGGTTGAAGGTAGAGGTTGCATTTTCACGTTAAAGAATGTCAAGTTATAATTTAAATTTGACGTATTTCGGGATTTTTTAAAAATATGTACAATAACCTAAATAATGAATTTATTCCATTTGGCTTTTACACACTATATAAACGTTCTATCTAAGAGCTTATTAAGCGATACCAAACTTATTGTAAAACAATTAATTTTACATTATTATACTAATGAGAAGGTCAAGCATGCAGACTGGCAGACCGAGAATATGCAACGGGAATGACAAATCTCTACACGGTAGACTTGGTTGCAATTTTCCAAGACATTAAGCCCAAACGCAAACGCGTCCTCGGCGATTTTAACAATTCTGGTATTAAACGAGCACTTTCTCCTGGCCTGGCCTAGATTACCAATGGTCTCTGATAAGGTGCACGTGCGTAGCCAAAGACCCGCTAGAGGTGGCTAACTTGATGGATGGACGGATGGATACTGTCCGACGTTACGCCAACGTTATATTCCCTTAACTAATGGTGTTCTCGTTCGTGTCACGAATCGCAAATAGGCTCGTGTTTCATGCTTTTCTTTATGCTGTTGACTTTGAATGCATTCACTTTGTCGACAATTAGCTTGGAGAACAATTGGGATGTGTTCAATTTTGATAAAATTTCATCTACTTAACAACTGAGTGCGATTTCATGGTGATTTTAAACTATTCTGGCGAATTAAGCCCTTATTTAGTATAAAATACGAGCTGTAATTACCATTTTTTAATAAATTTTAGTCACTTTTAGTGGCTCCGATCATTTCCTAATACGAACCAAAGTATTCTTCTTACCAAAAAAAGGAAACAAAAAATAAATAAAACCAAACTATAAGTTTACCAGAAGTGACATATAAAAATATATAGCTTGATAGCTTTATACATGATACTTCAATACAACTAAAACAGCAACTTAAGAATAAGTTGGTTTCAAGCTTTTAAGATTTCACATTTCAATAAATGTACTTTTTGTTTAAATTGTAAATAATAGGAAAAATTGGAGAAGACCAAGCAGGGTTCACAGTAGGAAAATCATGCCTAGATCATACGTACACATTAGAACAACTGATAGAGAAGAAAATGGCAAAAGGTAGACCGGTCCATCTGGCCTTTGTTGATCTAAAGTAAGCATATGACTCAATACCTAGAGTCAAATTATGGGAAGCAATGAATGATCTCGGAATCCGACAAACACTAATAAAAGCAGTTAAAGCACTATACAAAGAAAACAAAGTAGCTATTAAATGTGGAAATAAAGCCTACAATCCATTTAAGACGACAAAAGGACTTCTACAAGGCTGTGCTACGTCCCCTACTCTGTTTAAAATATTCTTGGAAAAGACACTCAAACCATGGAGGAGAAAGTGCGAAGGAATGGGCATACCAGTAAGAGACGAATACCTATACACCTTAAGTTTTGCCGACGATCAAGTAGTCATCGCACAAGATGAAGAAGATCTCAGCTTTATGCTCAGAAAACTAGAAGAGGAATATAAAAACAACGGAATGGAAATAAACTTAGAGAAAACCGAATACCTAACAACAGAAAACAAGGATATGAGAAACCTAGAGATAGACGAGGGAAGACAAATAAATGGAACAGATAAATTCAAGTATTTAGGAACCATAATATCGAACCAGGGAACAACAGAAGAAGATATAAACAACAGACTGAGACAAACAAGAAACTGTATAAGACAACTAAACTCAGTGTTGTGGGATAAGAACATTACGATAAAGACAAAAAAGAGAATATATAATACCCTGACAAGAAGTATCCTGACATATGGGTCCGAAAACTGGACAATAAACAAGAGAAATAGAGGTAGAATAAGAGCAGTAGAAATGGAGTTCCTGAGGAGAAGCTGTAGACTTACAAAAAGAGACAGAATTGAAAACGCAGAGATTAAGCGGAGAATGGGAGTGCAATCAGACATAATTGACTATATAGAGGAGAAGAGACTATCCTGGTACGGCCACGTCAGAAGAGCGGACAGAGGACGCTGGATAAATAAAATCACAGAAAGGAGCCCGATTGGAAGAAGAAAGAGAGGAAGACCCCGAAGGTCATTCAGAGATTAAATCGACGAGGCTATGGAGAAAAGAACCCTGCGAGATGGAGACTGGAATGACAGGGAAAATTGGAGAAAACGGTTGAGTGAAGGAAGACAGTAAAAACTGTGGAAATCCTTAGTAGTAGTGTAGTTTAAATTGTCATAAAATATTCCTAAATAAATAGGGTTTAAAACGAGTAAAAAAAGTTCCATTTTACTGTATTTATTTATTAATAATACTAAACACTGAATACTGTAAAACAAAGAACACAACCTAAGATATTGCACAAATTTGCAGTAATAATCAAATGCTTACTTTTGTTTATTTTTGTCAAATTAAGTAATAAATTACAATAAAAACAAATTGAATTTTAAATTACACACCTTCTAAATTTAGTCTGCCATATTGGTCACGTGTTGATTCACGTAATTGTAGATTTACCTTTAAAGAAGGAATATCTTTTCTTAAAATATGGCGTATGTTTAATTGCTATGTTTTCGCGACTTGGTTCTTCTTTTTCTCATATCATATCCTCATTACTCTTTTACAGTTCACAGTAAATCACAGACTACTTCAGGGCTTGGCAAATCTGCCCCTACGCCAGCTACTAAGCTCCCCCTAGGAGAAAACAGGTCCCAATCCTGTACTCCATCTAATCTCCATATATCTTTCCCCCCCTTCCCACTTGTCGTTAAATATACTTAAAATAAGGGCAGGAACGACCGGCAGTACCAAGATAAGGCACATAGGAAATGATCCTTGACTGGCTGATCATTGCATTATCATTCCTAAAAAATGTATGCGTGATGTCTAAGAGAATGAATCGGATGTTGTCACGCAGTTCGCGTGACGACCGGCACTTCTTTAAGTCCGGGTCAAGGAAGGTAATTCAGCTACTGGTCCACAGAAATTAAAACTCAAAATTAATTAATGTCGGTACATGGAACGTACAAGGGCTAAAGACAATCACAGGTAAGCTGTTAATTATTGAAAGAGAGCTGAAAAGGTGTACCATTGAAATTTTGGGACTGTATAAAAAGCATTGGTTAGGAGAGGTCCATTTTAGAACACATAACGGCAATTATGGTAACTTCTCTGGCAGAGAGACCCACAGGTGTTGCCATTCTGGTTTCACCAAGATTACAAAAGTCTGTCGTCGAATTTAAAACTATGAGCGACAACATAATTCAGCTTAAACTAGAAGGCAAACCACACAAAATTAATATCATATAAGTTTTTACGCCAACCAGTACAGCAGACGATAAATCCTACGAAAAATTAAAAACAAAAATTGCCAAAATTCCAAATAAAGAGCTCTCCGTGGACCACAGGACAAATATTTTAATTTTAAATAAGCTTAAAGTCAGCAAACGGCTATCCAGCAAAATTCATCTCCAAAATTGAAGATACATGAAAAACATGAAAATACTTATTATCTAAGGAAAGAAAGAAGGCAGAAGATCATAAGGAAGTTTCCCATCAATATGGATCGATCAAATTACAGGAATATACAAAAGATCTATGTTTGAATTAGAAGAAGTGATTAGAGACAGAGATCTTTGGAGATGGACAATACACGACATCATAATAACCACTACACTCCCTCCGGGTGGTCAGGATTAAACAGATCTTCATTGTTGGCGATTAGTGTGACTCAAATAGGTTTGTTTACACTGGATTAAAATAGTTCTGAGTATGTTTTACCCGTCCACTGTCTCATATTTTTGATCCAAGGGATTCTTTATCTACCTGGCTTTTTGCTTTCTGTTAATTTACCCTGCATAATAACTTATATAATGAGGTATTTATCGTTTCTCATCACATGACCAAATTATAAGACTTTTTCATGTTTTTCTGTACCGATCAACTTTTAGTCTTGACCTATTTTTTGTAAAACCTTTTCGTTGGTAACTCGATGTTCGGTACCTTCGGTAAGACCACATTTTAAATGCTGTTATTTGTTTGATGCTTGTTTCTATAAAAATTCATGACTCTACTTTACACAGGAGAGTTAGGAATACATAACAGTTAAATAATCGCAGTCTTATCATTATATTAAGGTCTAAGTTGCAAAAAATAGCCTCCATTCCATAAAAAATACTTCTGGCTTTCTCAATTTTAACACAAATTTCTCTGGAGAGATCTTAATCTTTATTTTAAGTTGCACCCCAGATCGTTTGTTATTTATTAATAACTAAAAATAAAATACTGAATTATCTGCAATAAATAAGTTAGTTTTCTCTCCATAGGTAGAAAATACCTAAACAACATGCTAGAACCCTGGATTATTCCAAAATTCGATAAAAAAATTATTTTTCTAAAGTACACTTTTTGTAATTAGTTAGATGCTTACATTATAGCAAAAGGTGTAAACTTTTACGATAAGATTTAAAATCTACTACTTTTATTTCATTATTATTACCAAACAGGTTCATTTTATTATTTTGGAGGCCTGTAGTGTTACTAATAAATTTCATTTCAATCAGAAATAAGTTTCTCAATAACGAAAAAACATAAATCAAAACATCAAAAATTTATATAAACTTTTGGTCTTTAGACCAAAATTCAATTGCACGAAATATTTTAGATTTTATGATTTTTTATGGTTTTTGAATAATATTCTTCCTTTTTTATATGATCTTTTGGGATATACTATGGAAGGTTTCATGTCATCTATGCCAACTCTATAGAAATGGATTTGTGCTGTACTTTTTTCAAATCTCTTCAGTTTGTTATGATTTCTTTATTTTCTCTTATTACTGTAGTATAAGAGCTCGGTCAGTTTACAATAAACAAACATTTTTAAACTATCCACAAAGTCAAACAAAAGTTTTAACATACTTAATCTTACATACGTATTCCAATAACAATCACTAATCTAATAATAGTGCACCATTAAATAAATTAGTTGTTAGCTCATGCACGACACATGTATATTGAACAGGTATGTTGAAATGCAAAAATAATAATTACAATGTTGGTTTTAATGAGTACTTTTACATGCCTCCTGTGCCCTTTTTGACATAAAAAAAGCATTTCGATATTTGGCAACCTGAAGTTGTACTACTAAACGATATTCTTTATCAAGAAATACATTTTGTCAAACGTTATTGCCATATTAAATACAAATCAACCATTGCTACACCTTCACAGAATTTTAGTGCCCTTTCTAGGTACAATTTCCAACAAAATCAAAGATCCTAAATGTTTTAAACGTCTAAATCTACCCCATCAATGTATCCTGAATCATCGTATCGTGACCTATCCGGAGTTCTAGTGCATCTACTTCCACCGGTAGGGCTTCTTGTAGCTAATCTAAGGACAGGATCATCGTATCTTCTGGAGACTAACGTAAAATCGTGATGCGCGTCCACCAATTTTTGAAGTCTGAAATATAAGGTTTGTGTTTATATCAACATAGTATTAATAGATCATAGACATTTTTATATTTTATAAATCGCTATTGCGCGTGAAAACGGGGACAAGTCATAAAACTTGAAAACGACAAAAACACTGTTTAAAATTTTACAAAAAAATTATTTTTTTACAGTTGTTTAGAATGGTAATCTACTTGAATTTTTTTTACATTTACTTTTCCTCAATGGATTAACATTTTTTTGCTGAGTCTTTGGAAACAAAATATGTTTTAAGCGATATTTGTTTGACTTACCTCGTTTTTCTATTATTTTTTAGTTTTTTCTTTTAGTTTTTCTATTATTACTAAGAAATATTACTAAGAAATATTACTAAGAATCATTAAACGCCGTTTGCAACAATACTTAGACAAACAAATTTCCCAAGAACAAGCAGGCTTTGTCAAAGGGAAGGGTCCGAGAGAGCAAATCCTTAATATGCGGCAGCTCATAGAAAAGGCCCGCGAATTTAAAATTCCAATAATAATCTGTTTTCTAGACTACCAAAAGGCATTTGATTGTGTGAAGTGGAAAGTTCTCTGGACAGTTCTTCATGAGATGGGAGTTCCAGATCATTTGGCAATATTAATTAAAAACTTATACGAAGATAACTCAGTTAAAATAAGAATTGAAAACCAGCAATCTGATACCTTCAAAACCAGCAGAGGTGTACGACAAGGGTGCATACTATCTCCAGACCTGTTCAATTTATATGGAGAATATATAATGAGGAACGCACTCGATGGATGGAGAGGCGGCATCTCCATTGCAGGAAAAAAGATCTCAAACTTAAGATTCGCAGACGATACAACATTGATAGCAACATCTGAAGAGGAGATGTCGAGACTGATAAAGAGAGTAGAAACCGAAAGCAACAAGTGTGGGCCCAAGATTAATAATCAGAAAACAAAAATCATGATTGTGGACCACGCGAATATCCTCCAAACAACAGGCGCCCTAAATCATTTCGAGAAAGTAGACGAGTTCACGTATCTAGGATCTTCCTTAAGCAATGCAGCCTCCTCCCATACGGAAATTCGCAGAAGAATAGGGATGGCCAAGAACGCGATGAGTCGACTGTCAAAAATATGGAAGGACCGCTCTTTATCCACAAAACTCAAAATGAGACTGGTACGGATACTCATTTTTTCAATCTTCAGTTACGGTGCCGAAACATGGACAATAAAATCAGAGGATAGGAAAAGGATTGACGCATTCGAAATGTGGTGCTGGAGACGAATGCTACACGTCTCGTGGACGGAGCACAGATCCAATCAGTCGATTCTCGAAGAGCTAAACGTTCAGACCAGACTCTCCTCTCAGTGTCTTGCAAATGTTTTAAAGTTTTTTGGCCACATTGCGAGAAGAGACAATGACAACTTAGAAAGACTAATTGTGTGCGGAAACGTAGAAGGACGTAGAGGCAGAGGACGCCCACCTATCCGATGGTCAGATCAAGTACAGAAAGCCACTGGAGAGACGTTTTCCGAGTCCATGAGAGCAGCCCAAAATCGCAAGGGATGGGGAGAATTGACAGCCCGCATTGTAGGAAATCACGATCCTCAGCAATGAGGAAACGACAAGAGAGAGAGAGAGACCTCGTTTTTCATAAATAAGCATATAACTTACCCCCTTTGTAATTAAACATAATAATGATAACACAGAGGATAATCGAAAATTTTGTTACGTTATTACAAGCTTACTTAAGTATAGGAGAAATGAGCTCCTTCCGACAGGGGGCAGCTTCAGACATTGATATTGTGGGTAAATTTAATGAATAAGGTTGGCAACACTGACATCAAAACATTCCATTACTACTCACACTATTGTAGTTCAGTCTGTAGAACAGTGCAGTAAAAGGTTCATGTCATAATGTGAAAAGTTAGTTTTTGGTGGTTGAAAGTCAAATTTTTTGATTGAAAGTAACATGAGTTTTTTATTAGAAAATAAGACTTAGGATAATTAACATTGCTACCAGTTTTAAGTCCATTTATTGCTATATAACCTGTACTATTCACATTTGTTACTGATGGCACTCTTAGGTTATATTTTTACATTTAGTCTGGACACATTGAGTTGGGCACCTTCAGACAAAAGGGTATGGGTCACTATCAGACAAACGCAATGAAAAATACAGACACCTTTTTTGAAATAACGTGAGATGGACATACTGACTATCCTAAAAACTGGGAAGCTCCAAGAATTGCAGGAAAGGACAGGCTATACGGTTTTATAAAACTCCACCCAAGATTATCTCTCCGTGCTGCTGAAGAATGCAGTATTGCACGTGCAATTTCCTTTAACAAACGTAATGTGAATCCTTTTTTTTTAATAATTATGAAAAATTAATCAAAAGATACCCAGAACTCTGTGACTCATCCTGGATTTATAATATGGATAAAACAAAAACTGAAACTAACCAAGAACCTTCTGGTGTGATTTCACAAAAAGGCCAAAAACAAGTAGCAGCTGCTGTAAGTGGTGAGAGAGGAACTCTGGTTACTACAGTTTTGTTTATACATGCCGCTGGAAATACAATACCTCCTGCTCTAGTATTTCCGAGAGTGCACTTCAAGAGTCACATGATAAATGAGCCCAATAAATTGCAACAATCATGAGAGCCACTTGTCAATTAAGACAATATAGCTAGCAAAAGCTAATAGCGTGCACATTCTAACAGTTCCACCCCATTGTATCCACATGATGCAACCACTCGATGTGGAATTAATGAAACCTTTTAAAACATATTGTAATGCTACAATTGATTCATTGTTGAAGTCTAATCAGAGCATTATAAATTCTTTAGAAAAAAAAACAGGAATATTCCCAGTTGACAGGCACATTTTCACCGACGATATGTTTGCTCCCAGTTTGATCAGTGAGAGACCTAATCCTCCAGATGAAACTGTTTCTGATGAACCTCTAACATGTCAACTAGCTGCAAGACTGCTGGTCTACCAACTTTAGAATCTGAAAAATCATCCTTATCTCCCAAAATTTCAAGCGAAAACTTTCAGCAACCAATAGACACTCCATCAACATTAAGCTGCCAAAATTCTACGCCTATGCCTTCCCAACAGCCTGGCTGTTATTTAAGTCCTGAGGAGATACGAGGATATCCAAAATCAAAACTCAATACTAGCTCCAACAAACCAAGAAAAAAGGGGGAAAGCAGAATAATAACTGACACCTCAGGAAAGCTTCTTTTGAGACAAAAACAGATCAATAAAAAAACAAAAAAAACCACCAACTATGCTGAACGTACTAAATCTACGAAAAGAAAACTATTTTTTGAAAATGAGAAGAATGAGAAGGCAAATGATGATGAAAATCACAAAAACTCTGATGATAAAGTATTAGAAGAACCACAGCAAAATTTTGGCAGGAGTGAATTAAAAATTTGAATATTTTGTGCTGATTAAATTTGGGACTGTAAAACAAAAAGATGTGTACTATGTTCGGAGAATCGTTGGTAAATGTGATGATGGGGATGTTGAAATTTCATTTTTGGGAATGTCATCTAAAGTAAATTATAAATTTTTCTACCCTATCGTACCAGATATCTCTAGTGCTTCTTTATCAGAAATTGTAGCCCTTTTGCCAGTTTCTTCTAAGCAGGGTACAAAGCGACAGAAATGATTATTGTCTTTTTCAGTTTCATTGGAAAACTTATGAATTAGGAGTTTGATTAAGTATCATAATATAGTTTTAAATATTATAATAAATAATTTTTAAAACATTTATATGAGGTTGTCATTTTTCCAATCGTGTCTGAAGCTGTACAACAAGTATAAGGTTTAATATTAAAAGCATATAAACAATGAAAGTTGGGTGAGCAATGTATTTTATGAATATTTTCTTTCTTTATTTGGTGAGGTACTTAGAGTGATATGACAGTTCAAATTTTTATGTCTGAAGGAGCCCCACTCTCCCCTACATTAAAGTATTAAAAACATTAAACATTAAATATATATTCATACAAATCTAGCTAAAAGATACTTCAAACTTTGAATCGTCGTCAGAAGTTGATGAATCCTGGAGTCATGAGTAAGAGTCTCACCGCAGGGATTCTGATATGTACGGCAGATAAGTCGCAGACGTAAGTCCATCAGGTATTTTTACTTTTCTATCGTTATAGGTATAGGCTTGTTATATGTCTTCTTGGGTAATAAATTTGTAGCCGCTTTTCTTCTCTTTCCTATATCTACGGTCTTAAAAGTTTTTTTTCTTCTTTGTCAAAGGACAACTTGTATTGAAACTATTTAGGTTTTTCATACTATAACCAACAAAACTGTCTCCGGTTTATCTTGTTATTATGAGTATCAGTTTTGTGGTTAACTAGTACGGAATTAAATAAGTCACCAAAATTAAGAAACGCAGATCGCTGTATTTCTATAACTAAAAGTTGATGTTTTCTCCCAACTTGCTGACTTAGTTGAGCCCAATCATGTGGATGTTCTATTTGTCTACTAAATTGTTTCTCCTTTTTTTCTATTAAACTATGATCCGTATCGCACTTCATATGTGTATGGGCTGGTATTAAAAACTTATGGCCAATATTTGTTTTAATCTTAATATTTATTCTGGCCAGGAGAGCAGTCTGAATACATTAGGTGTTCGACTTTAGGATCTAAATATTTTGTTAGGTAGGATATAGGCAGGAACCTATTTAATTTTTGTCCCATTTTGTTTAAGATTCAAGCCATAAATAGCAGCGAGCTTATGAGTTGTCACCATGGACGTATAAACACAGATGGACTCAGTTATTTACATAAAAATGTGAAGCCAACATTATTTGACTAGGTCACATTCTCAGCACCTTCAAATGTTGTCACATTTTTTTCATTAAAATATCTTATTCAGGTATCGCTGAAAATATTACTATATTTATTTTATACTCTACAGGTGCTATCAATCCAAAATAATAATTTATTACTTATATTAATTGTAATTAAAACATCAAATGTGCACATAGTGTGCATATCATTTAATAATAGCATATAACAGATATCAACCAATTATTTTATATGTAGAAGTACTGAAACCTATTTATTAATGGCAACGGTGTTTACATTTCTCTGTCTTATGGCTCTACGTCAAACTTCAAATGCTGTTCCATGTCATGTCCATGTTTTGTTTACTTTTTACCCAAGATGAGGAAAAGTTGTTTTTCGATATTTTGGCTGTATTTTAAGTGATATTTGTAAATAGTGAAATAAACAAATTATAATAATGGTGCTACAGTTTTACATTTGCAAAAAATAACGAAATATTTACATCCCAATGTCTCATTTAATTTGTAAGTACTGTTTGTTTACATTATTTAAGATGAGGAACTGAGGAAGCCTGTGTGTTTATATTTTAAAATATGTCTTTCATAGGCATGAATAGGCTTTCATAAATAAAACTCATTTATTTTTCTATGTAGATTTCCAAATAATATTGATTAATGATGAAACTTACTCTAAACTTCAACAGAGAAAACAGTATAAAAAAAACCTTTCAAAAGCATCCTTTTTGGTTATTTAAACTTGTAAGGAAGCTGAAAAATATTTCAGATTTTTTAATAAAACTATAAATATCTACAACAGACTAGTTAAAAACCTTATGAATATTTTGATTAATAAAACCATACAAAATGTCCCAAAATCAATCTATGAGCATTTTGGTGACCATATGTATGATGAAAATGCAATCGATGGTCACTCTATGCAACTTTTAAAATTGGTTCTTGAGAAATATTTTAAAATTGGAATTCATCATGAAACGAGGACTACTTTAGATGCTAACACCGTGCGCATAAGAAGCGTTCTTACTAAGACTGTTTTATTTCGCAATCAATAAAAATTTATTTTTATACCAACGTCTTCTATTATGTCTATTTACCATTTTTACTTTAATATTTCTGTTCGGTAAATAGCTTTCCAATAATTTATACATTTTCACGCCTACTTTTTAATAAGTAGGTATATTTGCAAATAATTTTATGTCAAATGCTAGCAAGAGCTTTGGAATGATCAATAAATAATTTTGTAGCAGAAACCCTTACTACGTGGAATCTATTGATATTGTATTAAAACAAATGTGTTACAATTTGAAAAAATATGTTTTAATACATTATCAATAAATATAGGTATGTACTTAAATTTGACAAATGTATATTTTTTAATTGTTTTTTTTTATCGTAGGATTATTTGATACCTATTAAAAAATTAACTTGAGCTCAACTATATTTTTATTGTATTAATTTTAAAGCAAATAAAATTGTATTTTATTTTTTCTATAAAAACGTGTTTTTATACATTATTACTACTTCCAATTATTAACTTCTGAATAATTGTCCCCGCGAGTAAAAATTCAAGCACGCTTATGCTCATTGAGGAAGTATTACAGTCTATCGATACCCGTTTTACTCCCCTTTACCCTCTTGTCCAGGAATATCGAAGCTTCAAAACAGTGTGTGTTTAAGGTATCTTATTGCTGGGTCCATCTATGTTTATACGTCCATGGTTGTCACAGTTGTGAACGGTATGATTGAAAGTCTATAATTGCCTCTTCTAAAACGACCGCTTTGAAGCTCTAGTGTTGACAGTCATTGCTGGAGATCAAAAGTAATAGTTTTCATGTTAGCATGATATTTAGTCAATCATTTATCTTCTTCGTTGGTTTTATATCCTTGATCAGCTTGTAAATGGTGTTCGTTTAACTACTGTTTTAGTTGTATTATTTTATCCTCATTCTTGCACATATTAATTTTCATTTTTAATTTGTCATATGTACCGCACGTGTGTTATTTAGGTTTCGTTGATGTTCAAGCTATAAAATATGTTTTCGTATATTTAACTATTAATAAAATTATTTCCGTATATCTTCTTGTAAGCTTCATAAATAGCAGTAAGTTTAGTGTAAAGGTAAATATTTTCTCAATGACAGCCTTCTTGTATAGTGACTTTCATATAACGGTATAGACAAAATGTGAACATTTGCCATTATTTTCTGAACATCTAATACCTTCTTTCAATTTTCATAATATACTCGTTGGTCTAATATCATTACGCCAGATTTAAACATTTTTTCGCTGTTGTAACTTCTAAGGAAAATGATAAATTATAGTATGCTGTCGGTATCGTTGTTTGTTTGAGTCAGGACACCTAATTTGCGTAGAACTCTTCTCTTTAACATCCATGAGAGCAACTTTATATTCTAAATTACGAATCTGACCATTTCCCAGAATTTTTTGATAATTTACAGGCAAACTTCATCCTTTATTTTTTCCTTGCACTTATTTCTACGAGGGTGGATTGATATAAAACTAAGCCTTTGATAGAAAAAACAAGTTTTTTGAAATTAAATCGATTTATTTCTCAACATAGTGTCCTTTTAGCTCGATTTACTTAGTAAGACGATGTTCCTATTTTTTTATCCCATCCGCATAGTACTTTTGCTCGAGCTCTTCAAAATAGGCCAAAGTTTCAGCGACGACTTCATCATCTGTTGCGAAACGGCACATTCGGTATCGAATCGATCCAATAATGTTGCGTAGTACTCACCATTGATTATTTTTCCTTTTTCCAAGCAGTCAATGTGGATGATGCCCTTTGCATCCCAGAAAACAGTCGTCATCACTTTGCCGGCCGAATGTGCACTCTTTGCCTTCTTCGGCGGCCCTTCAGGTTTCATCAACGGGGATAAATTGGCAAGAAATATTCTTCGGATCGTTTTCGAAGTGATCACACATTTTTGCATTTGATCGATTGTCAGCAAACACGGCACCTATCACGCGGATAGCTTTTTCATGTCCAAATGATGGTGAATGATGTTGTGTACGCGTTCGTAGGAAATGTTCAGAACCTCTATTAACTCGCGGAGCTTAATTCGACGGTCTGTCATAATCATGTCATGGACTTTGTTGATCATTTCCGGCGTGGTGACCTCATTTGGCCTTCCGGGACGCTCATCATCAAAAACACTCGTACGACTACGAACAAATTTAGCTTTCCAACATTTTACTGTTGCTAACGAAGGTGCAACCTCCACCATAAACTTCGTCCAGGTCGGCTTTGATTTGCACAATCGTTTTACCCTTTTTGTGGAGAAACTTATTCACCGAACGATACTCGACTTTTCCATTTCTCCGAAAACACAAAATTTGCTTGCTTTTGACGGCTATAGAAACCAAACTAATTGTTTTTAAAACTTAAAATTTTGACCGACGTCACGTCATGAATGGCAAATGTCAACACCGAAACCAATTCGATATCAAATAGCGCCATCTATCAAGGGCTAGTTTATTATCAATCTCTCCTCGTATATCATTTCAGCTCTTATATAGTTTTTTCTTTAATCTCTTTTTCAGTTCTTGTAACATACGACTTATCAAAATTTCATTTTTCTCGTCTCTCTTGTCTCATTTTTTTCGTTTCTTTGTTCGTGCGTTTTTTAGCTTTCTCGCGGACTTTCCCGTCTAAGTTATATTGGTCTACTGTAGTATTATTCATATGTTCTTTTGAATTGGCTCGTCCCTTTTTTTCTACCGTATCGCTGTCCCTGGCAAAGCTAGCATATATTTCATACTGAGCAGGGACAAAATCTGAATCTGCAATACTATCATTTGATTAGAAATCTAATAGATCCTAAATTTCATCTGGGAGTGATGCAGCAACACTACTGGCGTAGGATATCTCAGACTCATCTCTGGCATTGTGCTCTACAATGCAACAAAAATAAAAATTTTATTAGCAAGCAACAAAAAAACGACACGGAATGCACATTTTGTTTTTGTTTATATAATTTTTCCATAGTTTATACTACTTATGCCTACTTACAAGTTTTTCTGCATTGGTATAATCCCCTCCCCCTGATTCAGCCTTCTAAAAATTGCAAGGCATAGCCAGACGTTGATAAAGATGTTAATAGAGACATGGGCTCCAGATTAAAGCAGTTATCTGAATTGTGTTTCGAAACTATTTTACGGATTTAATATCAGATGTCGCTATTGCGTCGGTTTCGAAGCCATTTTATTGTTGCTTCCTAAAGACAGAAAAGATTAATTTTCACGTTGAGAACGCCTATGAATAACTGTTCTAATGAGCTTTATTAAAGCGAAATACGTATAAACAGATACATAGACGATTTGTACGTGAAATGAAATCTTTACTGTCTTTTTCTTTTTCATTTTATTTGGATCTACTCTGTATGAGTACAAGAAACCAATTCGCTAACGATTTCTGCTTAGTTGGGGAGACATGTCGTGGAATGCAAATTTTAGATTCCCCATGTCTCTATTAACATCTTTATCAACGTCTGGCTATGCCTTGCAATTTTTAAAAGGCTCCAGATTAAAGCAGTTATCTGAATTGTGTTTCGAAACTATTTTACGGATTTAATATCAGATGTCGCTATTGCGTCCGTTTCGAAGCCTTTTTATTGTTGCTTCCTAAAGACAGAAAAGATTAATTTTCACGTTGAGAACGCCTATGAATAACTGTTCTGATGAGTTTTATTAAAGCGAAATACGTATAAACAGATACATAGACGATTTGTACGTGAAATGAAATCTTTACTGTCTTTTTCTTTTTCTTTTTCAAAATAAATTATGTTTTTACTTACCATCGGCGTTATTCAGATATTTAAGCATCTTCAGAATATGTTTTCTTCTAGGTAATTTTAAATTTTTTCCTTTATTATATTATTATTACTAAATCTAAACAAACATTTTTATTTTGCAATAATAAATCACAACTATGTATATATCAACAAAAATAGCCAAACACATAAAAAAGAAAGGAATAACACCAGCTTTCAGAACAAATAACAACCTAGGCAAATATATTAAAAACAACAAGAGCCAACATAAAAAACACTCACACAGTGGTATGTACAAACTTAAATGTGGCGACTGCCCGAAAACTTACATTGGTCAAACAGGTAGAAATTTTAATAAACGAATAGCAGAACATAAAAGGGCTTTCAATAATAGAAAAACAGATTCTACATACGCACTTCACCTTCTAGATCATAATCATTCTTTTAATGACGAATTTAAAATTCTACACATTCAAAATAAAGGCCTTAAGCTATCTTTGTTAGAATCTATGGAAATCAACAAATTAAAAAACACAGATATAATTCTGAATGACCAGCTTGAGACATACAGTTCTCCCCTCCTCAACCTATTTCATTAGAGACTATAAAGTGTAAACCCATACCAGAAACAGATCACTTGAGAAAGGCAATTAGCCGAAATAGCTGTAGTGATAAGAATTTAAAATAAATTTTGTGGAAGTTTTGAAAACAAAGTTCTCAGTGTTTTATTGTTACATATTAACATATCCCTTTTTACACTTAATTTTGTGTACTATTTTGTAAGTGCCTTTTTTGGATCAACTTAACATACATATTTAGCTACATTGACTCTTACCCCTTTCACCCACAATTAAAACATGTTTTTTAACCTATATTTGAGTTAATCCCGTTTCCATCAAAAATTGACTTGCCACCTTTTTCACGCCAAACAGCGAAATAATTTATTGTACTTAGTTCGTAGAGTCTTTGTGCATGCGAAATCGTTATATTTCTAACTTATTAACTGTATATTTACCTGGAAATTAAGTCATAATCAGGAATCGGCATCCCAACGTTAAGTATCTTAGCGACCGAGTGTTTGAAGTTCTGCAGCTGAGCCTCGCGTCTTTGAACGTCCAGCAAATTTTCTTTGATTCTAGTCAAATCGTCCCGAAGATGTTGAATAGAATGCTCGCTGATGTTCCGTTCTCTTTCGACGGTATCCCCAGTGGTGCGGACCTGGTCCTTTAGCAAAGTAACTTTCCGGTTACATTTGTTTCTGAGGGTCTCTGATTCGATCAGGCGTTTTTGAAGGTCCTCGAGCTTTCTACCCTTTTCTAAAGAAATTATCTGGAAAAAATTAAATAGTTAAATATTTATCAGATTATTTTAAAAGAAAAATATATCTGCAAAGAAAAATGTATGTACGAGTATGCTTGCGATGTGGTGGTAGTTGAAAAAATTAGAGCAAAAACTGAAAAGATTAAGATAGGTTCATAAAAGGTATAATATACAAAAATAAAGAGAATGTTTACAATAGAATATTAATTGCAATAATAAAATATTACGTTAATCTTAGATAAACGGTACGTTTGGTTTCAGAAAAGATAAGGGTATTAAGGGAGCCGTATTCTGTTTTATTTTGCTCATGTAAAAATGTCAGGATCAATAAAAAGCGACTTACTTCGTTCCGTCGATTAAGAAAAGTTTTTAATATTAATAGTGACGAAAAGTTGTCAAATATAACAAGAAATAAATTGAGAACAATTTTGTACAAATTAGACTTTGTTTTGGAGAATATTGATAAAAAATGTTAATATAATTATAATGAATAATTTGGCGATATATAAGGGAAGTTCAAAAACTTGAAAAAAAAAACGGTTGTGGCAGTCCAGTGGGACTGCCGGTAGAATTTACACTTCTATATACGCATTCGCCGTTACAAATTTATTTGGGAGTCAATCTGCAAAATCATTACATATGTAATGCTATAGGTAAGACATAGCAGAAAGAGAAACAGAATTAATAACAACTTACTAACAATTAATAAACAACATTTGACCTGTAATAGGAGTATAGTAAATAAGGGATTGTATTTAAAAATGACAATAATATACATAAAAAAATACACTACAATACAGTGCAACATAATTCAATATAATAATACAATACAAATTAAAATGCAATATTCATAAGTATTTAAAAATGACAATAATATACATAACTTTTCTACTTACGCATACGTTTAATTTACCATGTAATAATATTAATAAAAAAGTCCTCCCCGAATGGGAATCGAACCCCGGTCTCCCGCGTGACAGGCGGGGATACTGACTACTATACTACCGAAGACATGACACAAACGTATTTCAAAATTGACAGTTCTGGGTCATACAGTGATTTATTGAGATTATTATTTTAAAATACAAAAGACTAATATAATTATGAACATTTAATAAATAATACAAAACATATCACATAAATAATAATATTAATAAATATTTTATTATATATATATATATTATTATATGTATACATATATATATATATATATATATATATATATATATATATATATATATATATATATATATATAAATATGTTGGAAATATCGGGTATGTGGTCTATATTAAATAAAAATCTTTGTTTTTTCTAAAGCTCAATATTTCGCCATTTATTTAATAGCTTCATCGGGAGTAACTGTAAAAAACAAACATTTCAAAAACACTGACGTACACTTAGATTTACAATACTTACAGAAATTAAAAGATTATACACATAAATAAAATTGAATATTAAAATAACATTATTGTTGATGAAACTGTACATTTAATAAAATGCATGTTAAAATTTCAGTTCACAATTAAAACCGAGACAGATCTTAGTATACCATTTTTAGACACAAAGGTATTAAGAACAAATGACAATATTCTGACATTGGATTGGTACCAAAAGCCAACAGCATCGGGAAGGTATATGAATTACTTTTCAAACCATACCACTCGTCAAAAATATAATACAGTATTGGGTATGAAAAACAGGGTAATGTCCATTGTTGATGATAATTTGTTACAAAAAAATCTGGATATATTATACAAAATTTTTCTAAACAACGGCTATCCTAAACATATTTTAAAAAAACTCATTTACAGCAGTAATTTCTATGATGGTCCTATCCTTGACTCTAACAATGAGTCAATCAAATACAAAAAACTCCCCTTTATTAACGGTCTAACTCAGTCTGTCGTATCCATATTTAAAGATGTTTCCAATATTAATATAGCTAAATACAATACCATAAATAGCAAACAACTTTTTTCTAAAATTAAAGACCCAGTACCAACCTTATATAGGAGTAATGTGGTATATGAAATACCGTGTCTAGGATGTGAAAAAAAGCTACATTGGCCATATATCGCAGTGGCTAAAACAACGTATTACACAGCATAAAAGTGATTGCCGCTTAGGAAAAAATTCTTGCGCAGTTGTCGAGCACTACAAAAACACCGGTCTTCTGTTAGACTACAACAATGCTCGTATTTTGGCACAGACTGAAAATTACAAAAGTAGGTTATTTTTGGAGATGTACCACATTAACAAAAATAAACAAACTTTAAATTATAAAACAGACACGGGGCAATTAAGCAACATATATTGCAATATATATTAAACAAAATTTAAAACTACACTCACCTTAATGATTAATCATACTAACTAGCCTTAATGATTAATTAAAGAAATACTATTCCTCTAATGTTTTCTTACATTGTTATTTTTTGCATTTTGAAATAATTTTTACTTGTTCCATCTTATTTATTGTTAACGAACGTGCTCAAAGATATTTTAAATTTTAACATGCATTTTATTAAATGTACAGTTTCATCAACAATAATGTTATTTTAATATTCAATTTTATTTATGTGTATAATCTTTTAATTTCTGTAAGTATTGTAAATCTAAGTGTACGTCAGTGTTTTGAAATGTTTGTTTTTTACAGTTACTCCCGATGAAGCTATTAAATAAATGGCGAAATATTGAGCTTTAGAAAAAACAAAGATTTTTATTTAATATAGACCACATACCCGATAGTTCCAACATATTTATAAATTGTTTTTTGGTCGAAATAATCACGTTAAATATATATATATATATATATATATATATATATATATATATATATATATATATATATATATATATATATATATATATATATATATATAATATTAAATATATATACAAAAGGAACATTTTTATATTCGAGGGAGAAAGAGAGAGAAAATCTTCTGTCTCTCTCTTACTCATTATCTTACATATGTAATGATTTCACAGATTCACTCCCATAAAAATTCCCAACGTGGAGCGCGCGTATAGAAGTATAACTTAAAAAAAAAGAAAATAGTGCACCAACTCAAATATTATTAAAAATATTAATACTAGAATTTGAACTTCTTTCATCAACGTACTTTATAATCTGCAGCTTCAGCCAGCTGTGCATTAAGATCCCTAATCTGACTTTTGGCTTCGGCAAGTTGTAGTTGAAGCCGGTCCACTTGCTTGACCAGCTTCTTGACTCGTAGGTTAGCTTCATCGCGCTCGTTTTGGATAAGGCATTTAGTCCTAGTGTTGTCTTCTTGCAGCGACAGTTTCCTACGTAGTAGATCTAAGTGAAGTTCTTTTCGTTGTAGTTGCTCTCGAAGATTTCTGACTCTACGTTGAAGTTGGTAGATAAGGGTGGTCTGTGAATAGAAATAATAAGATAAGTGATATTTTAGATAAATAGTGAAATGCTGAACATATTTTTTAGAACTATGCAGAATTTTGTTTTTGTATTTCTCTAGTAAAAATGTCAAAAGTAATATGTTCAGCTTTTTGTATTATAAAAGCATATTGTGTGCTATAATAATAATGATTGGTGGTTTAAAATGATTTGTTTTATTTGTGCTTAGTATGCGACTACGGAACAAAAGATGAAAAGTTTAGGTAAATATAGAATAACAAAAAGTATGGCATTTAAACATAGAATAACTTTATCTAAAAGCAAATAGTTTTCTATTTATACAGGGTGGCGCACCGAAAACGAAACAGATGCATTTACTGGCAGATGATTCCTTTAAAAAAAAAACGCTTGGACCCGTCGATTTTGTTATCGAGGGGGAAACAAAATTGGCATAAAATCACATTAACATTTGCAGCCCCCTAAGCGGGGGTGGCACCATCCCTAAAATCTTAAATGGAAAGGGGGGTCGAATGATCCATCATTTAAAAGGTCTTTCAACTCCCTTTACAATGATGTAAAATTCATGTACTTCAATTCAGTAGTTTTGGAGATTTATTGATTTAAAGTTTAAATACATCATCGTAAGAGGAGATCAATACATAGCAGCAAAGGTGTTAAAAAATAAAGAATGAACTAACCTGTCTGCCGAGTAAATGTTGAAAATGACCACCATTACTTTCCATGCAATAATAAAGATTTTGCTGAAAACGTTGCCGGACATTTTGCAATATTTGAGGAGTAATTTGATGGCACTCATTCACAATTCTTTGTCGTAAATCTTCTAAGGATGTTGGCTGAGTAGCATATATTTTGCTTTTTAAGTAACTTCACAAAAAGAAATCCAAAGGTCATAAATCTGGCGATCTTGGGGGCCATTCAACGGCAATCCATTGACCTGGAAAGGTCTGATCTAAATAATGCCGAACTCTTAATGCGTAATGTGGTGAGGCACCATCCTGTTGGAACATCAACATATTCTCAACGTATCGACCATCATTCTGATTTTCAATTATATCTGTTAGCGCAGGATCTATGGCATTTTGCAATAATTCCAAATACATTTCAACAGTCAAATTTCCAGGTAAGAAAAAAGGACCAACCAAATGATCGCCAAAAATGCCAGCCCAAACATTTAATTTTTGTGGCTGCTGTGTGTGTACCTCATGGTAAATTCTGGGATTAGAGTCCGACCAATATCGACAATTATGACGATTTACTTCGCCATTTAAAAAAAAAAGGAACATTCGTCGGAAAAGCAAATGTTAAATAAAAATTGTTCATCGTTTGTAATTCGTTCACTCATAACTTCACAAAATTCTAATCGCTTATCAAAATCGTCTTCATTAAGTTCTTGTACAAGGTGAATTTTATACGGATGAAAATTATGGGCCTTTAGAATCCGTTGGATAGTACGTCGACTAACACCACACGAAGTTTGCAATTTGCGGGTTGTGCTAAAGTGCTAAAACCCCCACTTCTGTTGCTTCGTTCCTTATAGGATTTTCAATATTACGTTTTTTATTGGCGACTGATCCAGTTTCCCGAAATTTAGCTACAAGTTCTAGAACATATTTTCGGTGCACATTATTGTTCTCATGTCGCTCATTAAAAATTTGTGCTGTTCTATTAGCGCACTGATTATTTCCGAAAAATATTTCAATAATTTCAACCCTTTCTGCCGTAGAATATACCATGGTTAATTTATGAATAAAGCAATAAATGATATTTTAACAACAAAGATTGGTCAAATCAATCGCAAACTAATGTACTATTTCCTATTTAAAATAAGTACGTGGCATTCTCTACTTATCTTTCTTCAAGAAACAACTTTTTTTGTCACAAAGGACACTTCAATTGCTATTTTTATTATTAATAAACCATGGGCGTAGTAAATAAAAGCATTTACTTATCAAGAAAATGATTTTACTCAAATTTCTTCTGAAAGAAGTACAAACTAATTTGATGTACCTATTAAAGTCTACTTTAAACTTTAAATCAATAAATCTCCAAAACTACTGAATTGAATACATGAATTTTACATCATTATAAAGGGAGTTGAAAGACCTTTCAAATAATGGATCATTCGACCCCCCTTTTCATTTAAGATTTTAGGGATGATGCCACCCCCGCTTAAGGGGCTGCAAATGTTAAAGTGATTTTATGCCAATTTTGTGTCCCCCTCGAAAACAAAATCGACGGGTCCGAGCGTTTTTGCAAAATAGGAATCATCTGCCAGTAAATGCCTCTGTTTCGTTTTCGGTGCGCCACACTGTATAGTATTTCTATAGAAATAGTTTAAGTTGTATTTAGTACTATTGACACTGAATAATGATGCAATAAACTAATGAAAACCACAAATCTCTAACACTAGAAAGACGGAAGAGCCAATTTGGCCACTGTTGCGATTTGAACTTATTGTAGTTTTTCAATATATTGTAGTTTAATGGAGTATTATAGAAAGACGGTTGAAAGGTAAAAACTCAAATAGCTGCGTGATCGCTATAATATTTTCATGTATTATAAAGATTTTGGTGGGCATATCATGAATTAGTTAATATGAATTGATTGTACTATCACATTGAATCATTGTTTTATCTATTCTTGTAAAAAATAATGAAGGATTGTGATGGATGAAATTATGAAGCTATGAAAAACAATTTTAGAAAAAACTAAACTAGCAGTGCTCATGATTACCTTTTCTCGTGGCCAATACCAATCACATAATGCCTAAAAATTATTTAAAGTCAATTGTTTGAAAGAGATTTTACTATTTTAATAATTTCTAGCACTTAGTAATACCTACTTTATTTATAGAACTAAGAAAAATATATAAATTTAAAATGTGTTTTTGGAAAATTTGTCTATATTTACTTATGTATTAATTACTATTTAAATATGAATAAGCCACAATTAAAGGTTAAAATACGTTTATTGACGTTTCAATTTCCACTTCGGAAATCGTTCTCAAAATACAAACATTAGTAAATTAAACAAATTTTGTTTTTTTTTTGTTACTTGGTGAAAAATTCTTCTAATAATTTAATTTTCTCTGACTCATTTATATTGATAATTCAGACATACGTTATACATTTTAAAGTAGACGACTTTAAAATAATATTGCCAATATTGTTGAGTTGCGTTCCTGGGACGACTTTACTTATAAGATAGTTCATTCGATTACATGAAATCAACTTTAACTTGAGAATATCCGTCAGAAAAGATCATAACATGTAATTCGTGTTTAAAAAGACAAACACATGCCATGATGACAGTAAAATTCTCCTGTTAGTGATTCCATAGTAAATTATGAGGGAAAACCCAGGAAAAACCTCATAATACTATCCCGGCATGGTAAGTATTTGATCGTGCATTTAGTTTACCTTGAATAAACACCAAATTCCGATTTTATATGTTTGTTATTTAAAAAACATAAATGATGTATTATCTATATGTTACTGACTTACCAATACTAGTATTTTCCTTATAATAACTTCCTCTTTCAATATGGGTAACCAGATCCTACTACATTCTGCCGAGGAATTCGCGACACAATTGGTCTCATTTAGTATAATTAGAGCGGCTTCTTTGATTTTTCTCTTTTTACCATCTAAATAATGAATCCTATAAACAAAGTTTCGGACTAGCAATGGGCTCTAGTTTATCTCCATTATTAGCCGATATATTTATGGAAGATTTTGAAACAAATATTATTTCTAAACAAAATTTAAAACCCTCAGTATGGTGGAGCTATGTAGATGATGTATTCTCAATATGGCCTCATGGATCAGAGTTGTTGGACACATTCCTAAATGATATAAACGATAAAGAAGAGACAATAACATTTACCATGGAAAAGGAATATAATAACACATTACCTTTTCTGGATGTTTTAATCTCTAAGAACGATACTGGATACGAAACTCAGGTGTATAGAAAACCAATAAACACCAACAAATATTTAAATTTCAAATCAAATCACAATATTAATATTAAAAAGGGAACTATTAAATCCTTATACGATAGAGCCAAAATTACTTGTTCTAACGAAAATTCGTTCTTGGAGGAAAAACATTTGTTAACATCTGTTTTATTAAAAAATGATTATCCTTTATCGTTTATAAATAAGGAATTTTCAACAATCGATAGAATAGAACAAAACAACTTAGAACGAGATCCTACAGCATATGCAAGGAATAATACGAGGAGAATAACAATACCATACATAAAAGGATTATCGGAAAAGATTAAATGGATAGGAAATAAATTCAACATTTCAACAACATTCAAAACAACAAACACGTTGAGACCTATTTTGTCCAAAACCAAACCTAACAATGAACAAGAAAGGACAAAGAATTGGATTTATAAAATACCTTGTGAATGCGATCAGTTTTATTTAGGTGAAACATCAAGACCATTAAATATTAGAATAAGTGAACATCAATCCTATATTAAAAATAGAGAATTTGATAGATCTCAAATCTGTAAACACGCATGGGATAATGAACATAGGGTTCAATGGAATTATTCAAATATAGTCCTAAAAGAAACGGATGGTAAAAAAAAATCAAATAAGCGGCTCTAATTATGCTAAATGAGACCAATTGTGTCGCGAATTCCTCGGCAAAATGTAGTAGGATCTGGTTACCCATATTGAAAGAGGAAGTTATTAAAAGGAAAATACCAGTATTGGTAAGTCAGTAACATATAGAGAATACATCATTTATGTTTTTTAAATAACAAACATATAAAATCGGAATTTTATTGTTTATTAAAGGTAAACTAAATGCACGATCAAATACTTACCATGTCGGGATAGTATTATGAGGTTTTTTCCTGGTTTTTCCCTCATAATTTACTATGGAATCACTAACAGGAGAATTTTACTGTCATCATGGCATGTATTTGTCTTTTTAGAAACGAATTACATGTTATGATCTTTTCTGACGGATATTCTCAAGTTAAAGTTGATTTCATGTAATCGAATGAACTATCTTATAAGTAAAGTCGTCCCAGGAACGCAACTCAACAATATTGGCAATATCATTTTAAAGTCTACTTTAAAATGTATAAGGTATGTCTGAATTGTCAATATAGATGAGTCAGATAAAATTAAATTATTAGAAGAATTTTTCACTAAGTAACAAAAAACAAAATTTGTTTAATTTACTAATGTTTGTATTTTGAGAACGATTTCCGAAGTGGAGATTGAAACGTCAATAAACGTATTTTAACCTTTAATTGTGGCTTATTCCCATTTAAATAGTAATTAATTTAAAATGCCACAATAAAATAGCTTCAGAACAATATTACTGATGTATGACATGTAAAATCACACGAAACGTGTCAGGTTTAAGAAAATACGGTGTTCATTTTTCAAAAATTTTTTAGCGGTATTAATTTTTTCTTAATAGATTTGTTTATAGGTCAATATTACTTAGTTTGCTTGAAACTGAAAACATACTGTGACATATCATGAAAATTTCTTATTTTCTATCTAAAATTACCTTATCATAATATGGCCAATTGTATTTATAATAATCCTAAAACATATTTTTTATTAATATGCATCCTTAGATTGTAATATATTGCAATTATTTAACTAATACAGATTTTTAAGAACATTTTTTAATGTTTTAATTAAAGTAGCCCTAAAAAATAAATTTTGTAAAACTCCAAATATTATTATAATAAGTTTTCTTTGTACTCTGAAGGAACTGTATGCTAATGCTAACTCAAAGGTAAAGGTTGGAAATAATCTGTCAAATGGATTCCAAATGAATAAAGGCGTTAAGCAGGGCTGCTGTCTCTCCCCGACATTATTTAAAATTTATCTAGAACAAGCTCTAAAACTGTGGAAGATTTAACAACAATAGTATATACACTTTGTCATTTGCAGATGATCAACTAGTGATAGCACAAGATTATGAAGATATTGAGTATATGACTCGAAAATTAATCGAGGAGTATAAAAAATGGGGACTTGAAATCAATATCCAAACAACCGAGTATATGTGTATCGGCCGGAAACAACAGGACCTCTTATTGGAAAATAGAAAAGTTATCAAACTTTGCAACACATATAAATATTTATATGTGTTGCAAAGCAACTTATATTACAGGGAAAGGTCTACGAAAAGAGGAAACCAGGAAGAAGAAGAATATCTTGGCTCCAAAACTTACGAAAATGGTTTTCCTTGACCACTTCAGGATTATTTCGAGCTGCGGTCAATAAAGTTAGAATTGCCATGCTAGTAGCCAAATTCCGTAACGGATAGGCACCACAAGAAGAAGATAAATATTTAGGTAAGATCACCACAAAAGAAGGCACCGTAGATGACACAATTGAGGAGAAAAACAACCAAGCAAGAAAAGCAATTTCCCTTCTCAATAGTATCCTTTGGGATCATTCAATCTCTAATAATAACAAGCACAAGATATATAACACAATCATTAAAAGTATAATTATCTACAGTAGTGAAATATGGCAAGTAAAGGAAAATTACAAGAGAAAACTTGAGTCAACGGAAATGGATTTCTGAAGACGTTCAGCTGGAAAATCTAGACTAGAAAAGAGTAATGAACAACAGAATAAATGTACACAGAATGTCTGAAGAACGTCTTCCAAAACAAGTCTTAATGTGGACCTCTACGGTAGAAAAAAAAAAGAGGAACACACCGCCTTAGTTGGAAAAAAATTGTCATCAATAGAGAAATGAACGCCAGAGACATACAAGAAGACTTATGGATGAATCGAGAGGAGTGGCAACTGGGTATCAGAAGACGTAGGAGAACATTTTAAACCGATCTATATATATATAGTTTTTTCTGATGTTCCTTATGATTTACAATCAATGTAACAAGAAATTTTTGCTGTGATTATTCGATTTGGTAGATTGGGTTGTATTGGGATTGGGTAATAAAGATATACAAGATAGACAATGATGAATTATTGTCTATCTTATATATAAGATAAAGGCCAAACAGGAATAGAAATACAACACACAAGAAACAGAACAACAACAAGCATAAAAACCAATGAAGCAGAAGGTAATAGAAGTAATAAAATCCAGGCCATTTCACGAAACGGAGTCTACAGACCAATATTATCAGGAATATCAAAGAAACTAATGCGATTAGTTAAATACAGTCAATATAGTCAAGATAGAAGAAAGTATTTCAAATCTGTTTAACGTCAATAAAGGATTAAAACAGGAGCAATGGAGCAATGCGATATTTATATATATATATATATATATATATATATATATATATATATATATATATATATATATATATATATATATATATATATATATATATATATAAAATGTTGGTTAGGTATCGGTGAGGTTGTTCTTTTGCTGGTAAGAGCAAACCATTAAAATCTCCGGTTAATGCCTAACTGGTAGTGAAGAATGAGTCGCAGCTGATTTAAAAAGTTAGTCAGCTCTGCTAACGAATCCTACCTCTTATGTCCATGAAGACATAAGTCGCATAATCCCCAGCAATATATGGCGTATTAGGAAAGTACGTTATATAGCAAAAAGAGGAGGTTGAAAGGCGAGTTTCGATGTCTTATAATCGGAACACACCAGCGAACTCTTACCAACCCGTACTGAGGCAGTGTGGTAAGGCTCACAACACTAGACTACATGAACGAGACACTTAAACCATGGCCTTCATTCTCCATAGGCCCAAATGGTACGGAAATCGAGATCAAGCCAGGAGGGCTTTCTGGTGCTAAGAATCTGCGGAGTCTAAACCGCTAGCCAAATAAAACAACAAAATTATATATAGCAACATATAATCGCCGCTCGCTATCAAATCAATTCAGACTTGTAAAACTGGAAAAAAAAACATAAAATGGGACGTCATAGGAATCAGCGAACACACCGCACACCAGTGGATACAACACCAAAAACCCAGTGCCAAAACCCACCACAAGAAAAACACGTCCTGAAGAGGCAAAAGCATATAACAGGACAACAGAAACATCCAAAACAAAAACAATCCAAAACACAAAACGATGAACAATGGTTACAATCAGCGAAGTAAGACGGAAAAATAAAAAGCTATTGAAATTAGCATCAGGAAACACATTCTACTACCAAGGCACATAAACAGACGGTATTGTATTCCTAATCAACAAGAAATGGAATCGAAGAATAGTAGAAATAACTATTATCTCAGATAGAGTAGCTAACATAACCTTACAATTATCAAAGAGATACAATATACAAATATACGCCCCAACGATTACTCACACTGACGAAGAAATAGAAGAACTCTATAGTAACATAAATAAAGCATTAAATAACAATAAAAGTCACTTCAATATTAAATTGGTGACGGAAATCACATCCGGGGAAAAAGAAGAAGCACTGAAAATAGGTGGTCCACTAAAATAACACTATGGTATCCAAGAGGCGTTAAGAGACCAAGAAGATGTGCAAATTTAAGTTGGGACTATGGTATAAGGAGAAACAAGCCGGTAGAATATTCTAAAAATAATGATGATGATGATCTACACTAACATAATCAAATATATTTACCAAAATGCCACAGGTAGTGTAAGATTATCTGAATAAAATGCAAATAAATTCTGTATACAGCGAGGAATAGACAAGAAGAAGAAGAATGGACAATGGCAAGAAGACGCCATGTCTTCAAAGCTATTCACGACGCTTTTAGAACGTACTTGTAAGAAGGCACATCTGAACGAGCGTGGTATCAATATAAATGGAGAGATGCTCAGTCATTTGAGATTTGCAGATGACGTCGTCCTTATAGCCGATTGTATGGATGATGCGGACATTAACACTCACAAAAAAGGTAGTGAATAAGATTCGCGTGGCTCAGAGGGCTCATGGAGCGCCAGATGTTGGGTATCTCTGAGAGAACGAATCTCAAACGAAGAAATACGTTGTAGAACAAAAACAACAGACGCCATCGAAAAAATTTTATCGCTCAAATAGAATTGGGCAGGACACGTCGCCAGATTATCAGACAACGGATGGACAAAACGTATTATCGAGTGGAGACCAAGACAAGAAGCGATACGGAGCAGAGGGAGGACACCCACCAAGTAGAGGGACTGACGACATGAAACGTGTTAGCAATAACTGAATGCAAGCCGCACAAGACAGATATAGATACAAAGAGGTGAGCGAGACCTATGTCCAGCAGTGGACGCATACAATTTAATGATGATGATGATGATAATAATTAATTTATTCTGTATAATAGGATATTATGTATATTTTGATTTTTAATTTACCTTATCATATTGCCATATGTATTTATAGTAGTAATCCTAAAAAATATATTATATTATAATGTACATTTATCAATAAATAGTTAAGAAGTTAAAACTAAAACATAAGTTTCTCTAGGGTATGTTGTGATTATTACGATATAATAAGCAATTCTTTTTAAAGACAATGAAGTCGACTTAACTTAGTAAAAATAAAATTATGCAAAGCAAAATCTACAACTCCACCACCCTAGTCATCGTTCTGTACATCATATTTTAATGTCCAAGATGTTAAAAATTACAGTGGCGCTCTTTTGTAAGTGTACTTTACCTAAAATTTTCGTAAAGGTCGTAAATTAAATTATTTTGATATTTTTTCTTTGCGATCTTACGGATAGTACTTTTGTGTTTCTTATGCTCAATGCATTTTTACGCTCTTCATCGAACCAATCCATCTTGTCTTTTCTTAGCTTTTACTCTCCCTATGCACATTTCTGTTATTTATGTCATGGTTGTCTAAGTGGTATTTTTGTAATATACGAGGCGTGTTTTTTAAGTAAGTACCGTTTTGGAATTAAAAAAAGACGTGCAAAGATATGGCAATAATTTTATTTTTACATGAAAGCCTGTACCTTAATCTACTTTTCTACATAATTTCCGTGAATATTGAGGCACTTGTCATAACGTGGCACCAGTTCTTGAATACCCTCCTGATAAAATTCTGCCGCCTGACTTGTTAACCACACAAATGTTTTGACTTCGTTATCGTCTTGAAGACGCTGACCGCCCAGGTGTTTCTTCAAGTGCTGGAACAAATGGTAGTCGCTGGGCGTTAGATCAGGGCTGTATGGAGGATGATCTAGAGTTTTCCATTTAAATTATTTGATGAGATCTTTGGTCTGATTAGCCACATGTGGCCGGGCATTGTCATGCAGCAAAACGATACCCTTACTCAACTTTCCACATCTTTTGTTCTGGATTTCACGACGCAGATTTTTCAATGTCTCACAATAAGACGCTGCATTGATTGTCTCATTACGAGGCAGAAACTCCACTAGCAATACTCCTTTTCTGTCCCAAGAAACTGTGCACATGATTTTCCGGGCAGAAATTGTTTGCTTAGACTTCACTCTTTTGGGTGATGATGAATGTCGCCATTCCATGGATTGTTGTTTCGATTCTGGTGTGACGTAGGCCACCCACGTTTCGTCACCAGTAACAATTTGGTCTAAAAAATCTTCACCTTCACTGTGGTACCGTTCAAAGAAAGTCAATGCACTGCCTAAACGTTGGGTTTTGTGCAAATCCGTCAACATTATTGGAACCCAACGTGAACACAATTTCCGGTAATTCAAGTTCTCGGTAACAATGCGATACAAAACACTACGAGAATACTGAGGAAAGCAGTCGGACAATGATGAAATTGTAAAGCGTCTGTTTTCTCTCACCTTTTCGTCCACTTTCTGCACCAAATTTTTATTAACGACCGAAGAACGCCCACTCCGTTCTTCATCATGCACATTTGTGCGGCCATCTTTAAATGCTCTCACCCATTTCCTTACTATTTTATCACTCATAATGTTTTGTCCGTAAACTTCAACGATCTCACGATGAATATCGATCGGTTTTACGCCTTTAGCACTAAGAAATCGTATAACAGCCCGTACTTCACAATCAGCGTGACTCACGATTGTTGGAGGCATCTTAAACACTGGAGTAAACAAGTATATAATGAAGAATCAGACTGTAATGGCGTCAGTGCGTAGACAAGAGATGTAGGTAACCAGCGCTCATGCGCGGAACGCCGACCGTGGCGCTGCGGTGGCGGAATCGCAAAACGGTACTTACTTAAAAAACATGCCTCGTATATTGAAGACATTTTGTTTGGTAAATTGGCCTTTCTTACTACGCTTGATTTTGTGGGAAGGTCTTGTTTTCCTTTGACTTTCATTAGTATATGACCATTGCAAGCATCTGTCCCTCTGTAGTTTTTAGAATCGCTTATTGCTCTTTTATGTTTACTTTTATTCCTCTTTTTATCTGAAGAGATCCACGTCTCTTTTGGATATTCTTGTAATCAAAACTAGTTAATTTTCCCATCTGTTATTTTTCTGGATGCTTCCTATATTCCTGCTTTTGCGTTAATATTTCCAATGAATTTGATTATATCATATTTACGTATCTTTTCAAGCAAATTACTTATTTTTTCCATAAAACTAGGCTTTAATTTTGATTTTTTTGTCTTTGATTGGAGTATATAATGATAATTATATATATCCTGTCAGATTACTTGAAAATATATCACTGGTTTTTTATTTTTACGAACACCACAAATTCCAATTTAAAAATCTCCTATTCCCACCGCTTTTAAAGAAAGTATTTTTCATTCTTTTACTACTTTTCTCTTCTTCTTCTTCTTGTTATTCTCTTTCTTCCGTACCTTCCCAATCCAAATGTTCGTCACAACATGAAGGTCATTCCAAACTATTGCTGGAGGTTTTTCATAGGATTTAACTGCCTCCTGATCCAAATATTTTTCTTGCATGACGAGTTAAAAATCTCTAGGATCAAATCATCTTGTTAAATGTGGATGGCGCAATTTCCGTTGTCGACCTAATTTCTTCATCATGTGCCCATCAAAAAATAATGGCGAGGGACCAAGAGGGTTGTTGGTACTTAATACCTAATTAAAATTTTAATAATTAAATCAAACCAAATGATCGGATGATGAAAGATATAAGTTAAAAGATTTAAAATTCATGGTCTTAAGCTCAAATGTCACTTTGGTTATAAAAACCAGATATGTAAAATTATACAAAGCAAACTGACTTAATTTGCGTTAATATTAGGTGGAAAATGATTTATTTTTGTCTATGTCATAGGTATTATTCATATATATGTCAAAATAAGAACTGAGAATGATCAACGATGCTTTAAAAGGTATATGAGATGGATTAATAGATGATAATATTAAGATGATTGAAAACGATAATGATAAAATATCTGTTACGCAAGCTTTCTTTGTTTTATTACCTTATCATATGGCCAGTAATATTTATAATCATCCTAAAAAAGAATACATAATTTTCTATTCTATTAAATTTATTTTTGTTTATTACCTTATCATACGGAAGAAGGGATTTACTCTCGTCCTAAAACAATTTGCCCCGTCAAGTATAATTAACGATATATTTTTTTTATTTAAGACATACACTTACTGTCATTGTAACCAAAACTGAGTCAAATGAGAAAAGTCTGCAAAAAAATACTAATTTGGTAATCTATATTTCTAATTCTACTGTTCTGCAACAATATCTTTTTGTTTTTAGTTTTTCCTGTATTTAAATTTTCTTAGTGAGAAACTGAATTTCAAACGAAATCCTAGAATATAAAATACATATTGTAGTTTGTAATTATAAATCTCCTAATTGTTTTATGCACGATACTAGACAAGGCTTTAATAAGGAACAGGTTATTATAGCCAGTATTTTGTAGAGAGTCATTTTTTTCTCGTTTTATATTCCATTTTCTGAATTTTTTATTCCTGACTTAATTTTCCTCAAATATCTGCGTTATTCTAAAGTCCCACACTTAGTAGATAAAAAGTCATTGTGCTAGTTCCGCTATAATCCACTTTACCGTAAAAATATAGAGAACAGAAACAGAAAGAAATGACATTTTTAGAAGTTTTAATAGAACTAAAGTCAAACGGAACACTTAGAAAGAGAGTATACCTAATACTGTGATCTGCTGATGCTATCTAGAGGGCGTCAACAGGCTAAGTCGAACGATCCTCTGCTATATATCCATATTTTTCTTCTTACATTTGAAATAAATGTAATTTGAGCAGTAGAAATCGTCTCAGACAAGTCTCAAATACGTAGAAAAAAAGCAGATTAGATATCCAAACGTTAAACTCAGCAGACGCAGGGAGTGAACAGAAACTAGTATTACCAAAAATAAGAATGAAAATAACACCAAAACATTTTCTACAGGAAATCACCAAAGAAAAATCCAATGTAGAATCACTGTGGAACGAGTCTACAAGAGAAATGTACCAAAGGAGACTAGCACAGAAGATACAGCTAAAAAAGATATACAAAATCGAAGATATAAAGGCGAGCTGGAAGAAAATTAAAAACAACATTGAAGAAGCAGCAACAGAAGCTGTAGGAAAACGCAAAGTCATACTGAACAAAAGAAACAACAACAATACACCATGGTTCAGAAAAGAAATAAAAGAGAAATGTGATGAGAAACGAGAGGCCTACATGAAGTATAAAACATCAAATACTCCAGAATCCCGAGACACCTATAGAAGAATACGAAATGAAACAAGGCAGCTGGTAAAAAAAAACCAAAAATGAACACTCCGAATAATTTACAAAAAGGATGGAAAGCTACTTCTACGCTAAACTAAAACAAATATGTAGATTCATAAGAAACCAACGGAAAGAAATGGCAGAATTAAAGGAATACAATAACATACCAGCAAACGAATGGGAAAGATATCTGACGGAACTGCTTAAAGGAAAGAAAAATAATAATCAACACAATAACGTATCTGTATTAAGACACAAAATAGAAATCAGTTTTCAGGAAGTAGAAATAACCATAAATTTACGAAAGTCACCAGGACCAGACGGAATATCCAACGAGCTTCTAAAACACGGAGAAGAAAGTATAACCCTAGAGATAACAAAACTTATACAAAAACTAATAATGGTATCTTGCGACACTAAGTACGACAATAAAGCTTAAAAGCAAGTACAGCAGCGGGATCTCTTAAAGATACAATCTGGAGGAACACACACCTAAGACAAGATACAAAAACAAGAATCTATAAAGCAGCAATTAGACCTATATTAACATACACGGAGGAGACACCTGACACATCCAAAACGAGACGACTACTAGAAACAACAGCGATGAAAATACTTCGACGAATATCAGGGAAAAGTATGTTGGATAAGGAGAGAATTGAAAACATAAGAAGAACATGCAATATAGAAGACATAAATGGATGGGTGACAAAATGGAAACAGGAGTGAAATGAACACTTTAGTAGAATGGCAGACGATAGGATAGTACGAATAGCACGAGATGAGTCACCAAATGGACGAAGAAGTATATGTCTGTTTTCCTTCTACAGGCAATTTGACAGTTTACGACAAAATAAAAAATCTGTAAATAAAAGTTCTCTGGTCTGTATTTAATTTAAATAAAGGAGTCCTGTATTTTATTAAAGGACAAAAATAAAGGCGTATATATCAAAATAAAGGTGCGTTTATTATAGGACGAAATAAAACACCTCTTCAATAACTCTCTAATGTCAGCCGCAACGTCGATTAAGAAAACTTTTATATCGTCTAATAAAAATGCTATAGATCGACTAAATCAGAGCAAAACATGGCCGTTAAGTTTATAATCAAAAGAACGAAGAGCAAAACATATTTCAAACCAAATAATGCTATCATAATCAAGAGGTCTGAAGTCAAGCTTTGAGATGTTACCAAAGCAGACATTTTAACACAAGGTATCCAAGAAAAGACTCTATCTGCTCAATTATGGTAACAAACAGCACAGCAAATGCATCAAAATTTCCTAATAGTTACGGAAATGTTCCCACTTTTTCTCCAGATGTCAATTTCATTACACACACCTTGAGCAGGATACTTTTAGGTGGGCTAAAGACCATCACCGGACCTCAAACATGCTTAGGCTTTTCGCTTTCTAAAAGTCATTTACTATTTAGGTTTTAACCATCTACGAATTCATCCGTCTTTAGAAACACTTAAATATTTCGCTTCTCCTACGACAAATGCCCTCAATTTCCCTAATTCTTAAGAAAATCATCCTGTCTAATTTATCAGATTTTAATTCATCCACTCCAGTACACTTTTGGAGAAATAAAAGATCTCGCCTGGCCTCAAAGCTTTTTATTCGTACATAACTCCTCAGATTAAACTCACTCTTTAGATTCCAATCTTTTAAATTTATCTATCCTTCATTCTACACTCAAAACACTGCATACCCTCTTACCATAACAGTCATATTAGAGTCGCATTAATTCCCAATAAAGGACAGAAGAAAGATTAGTTTTTGATAATTGCCCCCTAATTGCACATTGATATCTATCCTAGGAGAAGCACTAAGCACATCTATTCTTTACGCATTTATTAAAAACATCCAAGACATTTTGATTATTGTCGTTCTTTTCATAATTATATTCCTAAATAACGACCCAAATGGTCCGGAAAAAAGCTCTTTGACAATCCGTCAGGAGCCAGTCAAAACAACACTGTTGTATCCTTCAGAGCCCGCCGTATTTTTACCCCGGAATTTACAACATAAATTAACTTTTGTACAGAAGTGAAGGAAAAATGAAAAGTAAAAAAAAAATAAAAAAGCTTACCTAAAATACATGTCAACCAAAACACAAGAGGCATACCATAATTACAAGATGAGTACATGGCGAAACAGACACATTAACACTGAGATGATGTCAAGAATTTATAAAGCCAGTGTAAGACCAATAATGACATATGCCTTAGAAACAAGGCACGATACAGCCATAACGCAAAAGCTACTGGAAACGGCAGAGATGAGAGTACTGAGAAGAATTACAGGAAATACGCTGAGAGACCTAAACAGAAGTGAAGACATTAGAAGCAAATATATATATATATATATATATATACAAGGATTTGCCTACTCTGCCTAGTGTTAGAATCGTGCATAAAATCTGGTATGTATCAAGAGTGTGCTAAGAATTTATAGCTGTTAGAATCATAAGGTTCCACTGTTTACTACCAATACTTATACCACACCCTTGATAACTACTCTTCTTCGCAGATATTATATCTTACCTTGTCTACTAATTTTTCACTCTCCAATCTAGCCAGTTGTTCAGCCCTCATTAATATGGTCTCGGTGTGAAGGTCGATTCCCAGATCTTGGGAAATCTCATCCATGTTCAATGCTCTTGCAAGACGTTCAAGAAAATTGACAAACTGAAACAGTTATTATTATTCCAATAGTTGTTAACTAAAACAAAAATTGAATTCATAGATATTAAAAACAGTTTAAGTCAATATATTTATATATATATATATATATATATATATTATGATTTTCCTCCAAGACGACTATATACGTGGAAATCTCCCCAGGATACTCCAGATCACACAGTACAAAATCAAATAGACTATATTCTTATTAACAAACGATTTAGAAACTCTATAACATCTGTTAAAGCGTACCCGGAATCCGACATAAATTCGGACCACAATCCACTTATCGCCAAAATGAAACTTAGTTTAAAGAAAGTTCAAAGACCAAAAATTATGAAGTACGATATTAATCAACTGAAAAATAAAACAGTAAAGGAAAAGGTACAAAAACGCCTAAAAGAAAAAACGTGGGCTCGTACAGAAAAACCATGGGCCCGTACAGAAACAGATAACACAGATGTAGAACTAGAAAATTTGCACAAAGTAAGTCAAGAAATAACAGAAAAATACTTAAAACCTGAAAGAACAAATAAAAAGGAATGGATGACGGAGGAGATTCTATGTATGATGGAAGACAGAAGAAACGCTAAAGATAATAAGAATTACTACAACAACATAAATAACGAAATAAAAAGGGCTATTAAAATAGCAAAAGAAAATTGGTTTAGCTCGAAGTGTACAGAGATAGAGTCATTACAACAAAAACATGATTCATTTAACCTCCATAAAAAGATTAAAGAAGCGGCAGGCTTATATAAACACAAGAACACTGGATTCCTGACAGATAATCAGGGAAACATAGTACTGGAAATAGAGCATAAAAGAGATATTTGGATCAAATACGTGGAAAAAACTTTTGAAGATATACGAAGTAACACTGGTATTACAACAAACACCAATTGCGAATCTGGACCACCATTTACAGTCGAAGAAGTAAAATATGCCATCAAAAGCACCAAAGATGGTAAAGCAGTAGGCCCTGATAATTTTCACTCAGAATTCTTGAAACTTATGGACTATGATGGCATAAAATGGTTGACAAATATATTTAACAGTATATATGATACGGGCGTGGTTCCCCAAGAGTGGTTAGTGTCAACTTTTATAAATCTTCCAAAAAAACCCAATGCGAGAAAGTGCGAAGACTATAGAATTATAAGCCTTATGAGCCATTTACTTAAAACATTTCTAAAGGTCATCCACAAAAGAATATATACAAAATGTGAGGAACAACTAACAAGAACACAATTCGGATGTTGTGATGCTCTGGGAACACGGGAGGCCCTTTTTGCTGTACAGGTGCTATTTCAGAGATGCAGGGATGTGAATTGTGATATATACGTATGCTTTATACATTACCAGAAGGCATTTGACAGAGTAAAACATGACAAATTAATGACTCTAATGCAAGAAATTGGAATTGACAACAAAGATCTTAGAATTATCAGAAACATTTACTACAATCAAACGGCCAAAATCAAAATAGAAGACCAGTTAACTGATAAAATTGCAATAGAACGTGGAGTACGACAGAGCTGTATTTTGTCTCCATTGTTGTTCAATATTTATTCTGAATGGGTATTTAAGGAAGCTTTAGACGGTTGTGCGAAAGGAATAGGTGAATGGTGAATGGTTGAATAACATTAGATATGCAGATGACACTATAGTTTTTGCCGATAATCTGAATGACTTACAGATATTAACAAATCGCATAACAGAAGTCAGCAACAGATACGGACTAGCTCTTAACATAAAGAAAACCAAATTTATGACAATTAGTAAAAAACCAATACTAAACGCTCAACTTACAATCAACCAACAGAATATCGAGGGAGTCGAGCAATATACATATCTAGGCACCAATTTAAATAGCCAATGGGACCACTCAACAGAAATTAAACAGCGAATAATAAAAGCAAAAGCAGCATTCGTTAGAATGAGAACTATTTTCGACAGTCGAGACATATCATTAAAAACAAAATGCCGTCTATTGAACTGCTACATATTCACAGTTCTGCTCTACGGAATGGAAGCATGGACACTGACTGTTGCATCTATGAATAGGCTCGAAGCTTTCGAAATGTGGTGTTATAGACGCATCTTACGTATATCCTGGGTTGACAGAGTTACTAATGTGGAGGTCCTGCGTAGAATGGGGAAAGAATGTGAAATTCTCATGACCGTCAAAACTAAAAAGTTGGAATATCTAGGTCATGTAATGAGAAATCAAGAACGTTACGGCCTTCTCCAGCTGATTCTCCAAGGGAAAGTAAATGGTAAGAGAGGACCGGGAAGAAGACGCATTTCCTGGCTTCAAAATTTGCGAAAGTGGTATAACACGACTACCACTGAACTGTTCCGCGCTGCAATAAGCAAAGTGAAGATAGCCGTGATGATCGCCAACGTCCGGAACGGATAGGCACTTTAAGAAGAAGAAGATATATATATATATATATATATATATATATATATATATATATATATATATATATATATATATATATATATATATATATTAGAAGTGATTATTTCGACCAAAAAATAATTTATAAATACGTTCGAATTATCGGGTAAAGTGGTCTGTAATGAAAATCTTTCTTTTTTCTAAGATACTCAATATTTCGCTATTTATTTAATAACTTCCTCAGGAGTAAACTAAAACAATTTGAACATTACAAAAAATGCCGTACAAATACATTTTAAAATACCCACAGAAATTAAAAGATTTCGCACATAAAAACTGACATTGAAGTATTTGAAATATTGAATGTCAAGATTAAATTGTCTTAAGCACGTTCGTTACAGTTATAAACGTTATCATTCTTCTAACGTTTCTTTTATTGTTATTTTTATTTTTACATTTGAAATAATTTCAATTTTTTATCGTATAGCTGTAACGAACATACATTATAAACAGCAGGCACACATACATGAACACACATCAGAAGATTTCGAAATTATTGCGACAGGGGTGTGTATTGTCACCATTACTATTCAATGCATACTCTGAAGAAATTATGAAAAGAGCTCTTGAGGGAGAAATAGCATTAATAAAGGTCAATGGAACACCAATTACCAACATTAGATATGCAGACGATATTATCAGAAAAGCAGACAACCTCCAAGACCTCCAAAAGCTAATGAGGAAGATAGTTGAGTAAGGAGAAGAATATGGATTATCAATAAACATCAAGAAAACTAAATTTATAGGGATATAAAAAACCCAAAATAATGATGAAAGCCTGACAATTAACGGTAAAACTTTAGAACAAGTTGAAAACTACAATTATCTTGGCACAATAATTAATCACACAAACGATTACTCCAAAGAAATCAAAGTTCGAATAGAGAAAGCACGAACAAACTTCAATAAAATGGAAAAGGTACTTTGTGCAAGAGAACTGAAATTAGACTTGAGAGTTAGGCTGAGAAAAGATATTATATTTTCTCGATTCTGCTTTACGGGATAGAAGCATGGACACTTAACGGGTCGACTACTAAAAAGTTGGAATTGGAGCATGTAACAAACAACGAAGTCATGAGAAGAGTCAATAAAATAATGGAAATATTGGAAACCATCAAGACACGAAAGCTGCAATATCTGGGGCATGTTATGCGTAATGAAAGACACCACCTACTTTAGTTAATTATACAAGGGAAAATCCAGGGCAAGAGAAGTGTAGGAAGGAGAAGAATCTCGTGGTTGCGTAACTTGGGGGAATGGTACACATGCATATCAATCGAACTATTCAGAGCGGCAGCATCTAAGATCAGAATAGCCATGATGATTGCCAACCTCCGTCGCGGAGATGGCAAGTAAAGAAAAAGATGTCTTAAAAATGTGTCTTATTTTAATGTTGCATACCGTCCGATTGTGCCGTTTCAACCCAGTGCGTGCTACGCTTAACATGGCTATTATTACTTTATTGACTGCTGCCCTAAAAAGTCGGGTAATGGTCAAGATAATCCATAACACTCGACATTCTTGATTAGTGCAATGCATATTTAGATTTCATAGAGTAAAGGAACATTATTTGATAAACCTTTAAATAATATTTTTTTTAAATTTTAGATTATCATAAAATTAATTATTGGTCTAAAACCTAACGAGAGTTTAATTAAAATGTATTGAAAAAAAGCAATATATAAAAGATATTAAAAAGTAATAAAGCAAATAATATTGGATGTTTCATTGTATAGTATTTTGAACTCGGCATTTACAGTGAATATTTTAAATTTAATTTTGAAAATTAAAATTACCCCGTGAATATCTGAAATACATCGAATCTCATCAGTTATTCCATGTTATTGTTGTGTGTTGTAATTCAATTTTATTTGTAACATTAGCATATTCCTAACAAATGTATATTGACTTTGTATGCCAATAAATTAATAAACAATCGTCCCATTCAAATATTTCGAAACGCACAAAGTGCCAGGCACATTTGTAGTCAATGTCAGACCTAATATAATAATAAAGGGAAATCAATTCGATATGCTTTGTATTATATCAGTTGTTAGTCGGCTATAGATAGAAAGTTATAAAAAACAAAGGCAAAGGCATGTAGAAAAAGCGATTAATTCCAATTGTGGAAACATACTGTAAGGGAACTTAAAAAGTTTTTTACTAGATATGTAAGTGGGGAAGAAATTTTAATAAGCGAGGAAGGATTGATTTTTTTTATTTTTTTTTGTACATTTTTTACTGTTTTGTGAAGAGAGAAAAACCAAAGAAACAGAAAGAATGGATGAATGACCAAATTTTGTTATTGATGAATTCTCGAAGACTATCGAAAGGCAAAAATGAAGAACAGTATAAGCAAATTAACACAGAGATCAAAAGAAAAATCCGCGACGCTAAAAAACAATGGTTACAAGACAAATGTAAGGAGATTTAAAACTTGGAAGCCAAATATGATTCGTTCTATCTTCACAAGAAAGTTAAAGAAATGAGCAACAATAGAAACAGGAAGCAGACAGTACTTATAGACCAACAAGGGAACATGATAAGGGAAACAGAGGAGAAACTAAATAAAACATTGGCAGACATACATAGAACTGTTTGACGATCAAAGGCAGCTTCCTTGTGATAATTTTCCAGAGGAGACAGGTTCAGAAATAAGCAAAGAAGTAATGCAAGCGGTGAAGTCATCAAAGAATAGCAAAGCTCCAGGACCAGACGAACTACCAGCGGATATACTAAAGTTGATAGACGAAGATCGAATCCACTTGTTAGTAGACTTATTTAACAAGATTTATGAAAACAGTATAATTCTTGAAGAATGTCTAAGATCAACGTTTGTCCCTCTTCCCAAGAAGGCACATGCTAAGCAGTGCAGTGATTATTGCACGATCAGTAGGATGAGCCTTACTTTAAAAATATTCCTCAAAATAATTCACAATAGAATTTACAGAAAATTGGAAGAGGATATCGGAGAAACTCAGTTTGGATTCCGGGAGGGATATAGAACTCGCGAAGCATTATTTGCCTTTAACATCTTGACACAGAGGTGTTTGGATGTGAATCAAGATGTATTTGCTTGTTTAATTGATTACAACAAGGCGTTTGATAACGTCAAGCATGACCAACTTTTAGAGATCTTGGAAGCTAAACAGTTAGACACTCGCGATATAAGAATAATATCTACTCTGTATTATAATCAGAAGGCAGTCGCACCCATCGAAAATAGCACAACAAATGAAATTCAAATTAAAAAAGGAATTAGACAAGGATGTGTGCTGTCACCAATGCTATTTAATCTCTATTCGGAAGAAATTATGAAGAAAGCATTGGAGAAAAAAGAGATTGGGATAAAAGTTAACGGACAACCAATTAATAAGATTAGATACGCAGATGATACAGTTTTAATGGCGGAGACAATAGAAGACCTGCAAGCCATTTTAAACAAGGTAGTCACAGCTAGTGAAGAGAAAGGGTTAACAATGAACGTCAAGAAGACGAAATTCATGACTATTTAAAAAAAACAAAGATTGAATGAAAACCTGTACATTCACAATAACGAAATCGAACGGGTGCACAAATATAAATATTTGGGAACAAGCGTTAATAACAACAATGACATCACAGAAGAAATAACAACTAGAATTGGAAAGGCTCGAGCTGCTTTTGTTAATATGAAAGACATTCTGGGAAGTCATGACATTAACTTAAACCTGAAAATGAGATTGGTTAGATGCTACATCTTCTCGATACTGCTGTACGGAGTAGAGACTTGGACTTTAAACAAGAGCAATATCGATAAACTAGAGGCCTTCGAAATGTGGATATACAGAAGAATTTTGAAAATACCTTGGACAGACAAAATAACAAATAGTGTAGTTCTTCGAAGAATGAACAAAGAACGGGAGCTGTTGATCACCATCCAGAGAAGAAAGTTGGAATATCTTGGTCATGTGATGAGAGGGAAAAAGTACCGATTGCTTCAGTTAATTATCCAAGGAAAGATTCAGGGCAAATGAAGCGTGGAGAGACGACGTATATCTTGGCTGCGCAATTTAAGAGACTGGTTCCAGTGCACATCTAACCAATTATTTAGAGCAAAAGCTTCAAAGATACGAATAGCAATGATGATTGCCAAACTCCGTAGCGGAGAGGGAAGAATTTGTTTTAAATGTTTTAACGTTTGAAATTCCTTACTTCAGTTAGCTGTAGCTTTCTCCGTGGTTCCAAGAAGAAACCATCCCCAGTTTACCTTCCAAAGATTCTAAAATAACTTGACAAGACATCGCTAAAGTTCTTAGAAACTGAAAGACTGCATACAACTGTCCTACATAACCATTGGTCAAGTACTTTGCCAAAACTCTACATCCCCGCGCCAAAAATGCTTCATCCTTCTTCAAAAATTCTTTTCATTTTACCAAACTTCTTAAAAAATATCTTATTCCACCGTTAGAGATTCTAGTAAGTTTCGATATCGTTTCACCATTTACAAACATTCCTATAGACGAAACTATAAACATTCTGGAAACTAAATACAGTATCCAGCGAGACCACTTATTACATTGTATGTCCAACACGTATTTCATGTTTCATGTCAAACAAATGGTAGAATCCAAAACAGCATTTATAAACATTCCATTTCTGTTAGCATCCGCCTCAATTTTAGCTCTAGGTCAACACGATCTTTATATAGTCACAAAATTGATTTTGCAAACTCCAGAATCATAGCCCATATCCGCTTCTAGAAACCAAGAATTATCCAAGAAGCCATAGAAATTGAAACAAGACTAAAGTGTCTCAATAAAAGAGATGATGGTATCCGATTACCTTCGATATGGAGAGCTCTTATAAAGAAAACATCGTCTGTTTCACCCTCCAATCAAAATCCTGCCATCAGAAATGTTCGTGCTAATCAACGCGCCAAACCACGTTATCATCGATAGTAGCAGTAATGCATTGATTAGTGATCACTGTAGTAGTGTCTGGGGGTTCGGGAGGCTGAGACTTCGTATGTACTTATCCACGAAAACGACTTGTCTGAAATAATTTTACAGAAAACCCATTGGTATATAGTTAAACAAATTACCTTAAAATGATCCTTCTTGGACTTGATTTGTTTGTTTTCTTAAAATACAAATAATATGCTCTTCTGCTAATATTATTTTTATACGTTTGAAACTTCTGTTTATTAATATAGTACGTTAAACTGTCTTCAATTCTCATTCAACATCGGTAACGAAATTGTGGTTTACCAAGATAATGTTACAATATTCATTTTACCCCTTCTATTAAAAAAATGTAGGTCAAAATAACTGTCAAAGTTAAATTACGCATTTAAAAGTTCTCAGTGAATTTTTGTGATTTAAGAAGTCCTAAAAGAGTACAGTTCTATTTGAAAAGTCAACGAGTAAATAACGGGCTTCTTTTATTGTTAATACAAATATAATTTGCCGGCCCTAAAGGCCAGGCATTAAATTCATCAAAAATTAAATTGTCAATTAATATCAACAATTGACGTGCAGCTTTTGTGTTCATGAGCAGCACAAAATACCATCAAACCAACTGTTTCTTCCACAGCAATGTCACAACAAGATACACTAAACAACAGCGAAACTGTAACAGCAGCAAACACAACAGCGAAATCAACCTACCCAAAGAAAAAACAAGCAATCATACCCCATGCCGAAGACAGCCTTAAATTATTTGATTATGTAAATGCAATTGGTGATATTATCGAACCCAGGAACATCTGCTTCGCCTCAAGAATCTTCAACAATAGGGTCTGTATATATTTAACTAATAAAAACATAGTAGATGAACTTGTAAAATCTTATCCTACCATAAAAATCGGCTCCCTAACTTTAAACATACGTAAACTCGTTTCTCCTATAAAGAGAATCTTAATATCCAATGTCTCCCCAATATGTATGAAAACATTAACAGGCAAATAAAAGCAAAAATAAGAATAGCAAAAAATGAATGGCTTAAGCAACAATGTATCGATCTAGAACATTTGCAACGACAGTACGACGACCGTAATTTACATAAAAAGCTTAAGGAGACTGCTGGAATATACAGAAAACGAAGACCAACTACCATAGTTAATCAGGATAACCAGATAGTGCTGGGTGAAAAGGAGAAAATTGATATATGGGAAAATTATATCCAGGAGCTCTTCCATGACGAAAAACCCATGAGTGAAGTTTATACAGACGACCAGCTGACTGGCCCTTCAATCACCAAAGAGAAGATAGAAAAGGCAATATTAAATTCAAAAAACAATAAGGCACCTGGACCAGATGAAATCCCGTCAGAAATACTCAAATTACTGGATGAACTACACAAAATATTTAACTTAATTTATGAAACTGGCTGCTATTCTCAACAGTGGTTACGCTCTACCTTTATTCCCCTGCCCAAAAAAGTCAATGCAAAAAGATGTGAGGATCACAGACTCATTAGCCTGATGAGTCACACTTTAAAGATATTCTTAAAAATACTACATCAAAGATTATACAAAAAATGTGAATGGGACATCAGTGACTCCCAGTTCGGGTTTAGGCAAGGTTTAGGAACACGAGAAGCAATAGTAGCAACACAGGTGCTGGTCCAAAATTGTTACGATCAGAAGAAGGATGTGTTCCTATGCTTTTTAGATTACCAAAAAGCGTTTGATCGTGTCCAACACCACAAGTTAATGCAGATCCTCAAGAAAGTTGATATAGACCAAAAAGACATAAGATGCATTGAAAACTTGTACTGGCATCAAACGGCACAGTTAAAAATGGACAATTCTATATCCAAACCCATACATATAAGAAGGGGCGTTCGACAGGGATGTGTGCTTTCTCCTCTTTTATTTAACATTTATTCGGAAGCCATATTTCAAGAGTCTTTGGAGGATGCAAAGACGGAAATCAAAGTGAATGGAGTATTGATCAACAACACACGATATGCTGATGATGGTGTCTTAATTTGTGACAACATAGTCGATCTTCAACAACTTGTCACTATAATCGGAGAATACAGTAAGCGAATGGGATTAGAGATTAATACCAAAAAAACCAAATTGATGATCATCTCCAGAAACTTGGATGCACTTGAAAACTCCACCATAACACTGAATACTAAGTCCATTGAAAGAGTGAGTAAATTTAAATACCTGGGATCGTGGCTTTTTGAAGACTAAGCATCGGACAGGGAAGTAAAATGTCGCATTGAACAAGCTCGACAAGCTTTCGTAAAATTCAAGAAGGTACTGACTTGTTCAGAGTTCGATATTTAACTGAGACTAAGGTTTACTAAGTGCTACGTGTGGTCAGTGCTGCTATACGGCGTAGAGGGCTGGACACTCAAAACGAGGGATATAAACAGATTAGAAGCTTTCGAAATGTGGCTCTATCGCCGTATCCTAAAAATACCATAGACAGCGAAAATCACAAATTAAGATGTCCTTAAAAGAATAAACCAAGAACGCCAACTTTTCGAAACCATCAAGAAAAGGAAAACGGTGTATCTAGGTCACATCATGCGAAATGAAAAATACCAGTTCCTCCAACTTATAATCGAGGGTAAAATTGAAGGCAAGAGAGGAATGGGACGCAAGAAAATGTCCTGGCTCCGAAACATAAGGCGATGGACAGGGATTAACGACATACAGTCTCTGATACATATTGCAAGAAATAGAGAATTAATAGAAAATGTGATCGCTAACATCCATTTGGAAATTATCGAAACAGTTGTTAAAAGCCTAGGTCTAAAAATTGCTTTTACAGTATCATTTCTTAAAGCAGGCATTCCGGGGGAGGAATTCTTATATACTCGTATATTTAGCTTTAGGAGACAAGTTTATGTGTTTCCGCCATCCGAAAATTTGGAGCTTCAAACCTCCCTTGTGCTCTCTTTCGAAGATAATGAAAACCGCATTCTCCTTTCAACTGACAAACTCTACGGATCTAAAAGAAATGTTACCATCGACAATTGGTACACCAGCGTTGATCTTGGTATAAGCTTGAAGGAAAATGATTTAACTCTCTTGTGAACAATAAAAGTAAATAGAAGAGAAATTAGTGCATATTTCTCTAACAATCAAGGACAACCTATTGGTTCTAGTATATTTGGGTTTGGTTGAAAAGAAACACGAGTGTCATGTAAACCACAAAAAAACAAAAACGTTGTGTTATATTTCACTATGCACTATGGGGACTACATTGATCCTGTACCTGGAAAGCCGGAAATCATATTAGCATATAACAGCACAAAAAGCGGTGTTGATACGGTAGATAAATTATGCACACAATATGATGTGGCACGTTGTAGTAGAAGATGGCGAAGATGGAAGTTTTGACAAATATAACATTTAGCCTTATGTACAACCACCAGAAGAATCAAAGCCAAAATGACTACATACGCAAGACCATAAGGATTCGACTAAAGGAGATCTGTCATTTGGATGAAGATGTGCCAGTTCCAAGAACTCTGGAAGCAATTGAGAGGTGTGGTGACTGTAGATGGAAAAAAATCGAAAAACGAAATATTTTTGTTTGATTTATTTAAAGTATCTTTGTTTGGAAAATGTAAATTCAATTTGCAATGACTGTAACAATATTCCGGCTTAATTTTATTATGTTTTTTGTCATCTCTTATATTTTTTGATACGTCTTAGTGAAATAATGTTTTATTTTCGTTTTGTTTATTGAAAAATGATATGTTCTAATTTTAAATTAATTGTAATTTGTTTAGTAAAAAAGAGAATAAATCAAACTATTACAAACATTGTGGACTATTTTTTGTGCTACGTAAATAAACATTTTAAATAAACAAGATATGTCAGTTATAATAAATAATGTTAAAGAAAACTACAAACAATGGATTATTTTATTGAAATTTAAACAAAATGCATTCAGACGACTATTTTTATGACCGGTGTAGTAGACCGTTCGAGACTATTGATATACAAAATTAAACTGAGTCTAATAAAAGGTTAATGGAACACCTAACATAAATTGAAAGTCTAATTCTCCATATACCCATAAGTATTTCGAGTACCAATATTTCGATAGGTCAATTTATACAGGGTGAGTCATGAGGAACTTTACATACTTCTACCATATGTAGAGTCCCTCAGGGAGCATATCATGTGGCCACTAAAAAATGTCAACTTCTCTTCTTTATTAATTAACAGGGTGATTTGTGTAATTGACCATTTATTTCATTTTACTGTAGTGTTTATATGGCTCATTTGATTTTTTTAATTTTTGCATGATACAGTACACTACTATCAAGCATTCGACTGGTATTAGCTAAACTAAAAAATTCCAGGACTGGCTTTGGAAAAATTAATTTGGGGATTCGTATTAAATATTACACCCTGCATATATTTTTTTTAAAATACAATAAGTGATTTTCAAACTACATAAATAGCCAATGAAAACGACATATGCGACAATGTTGTCGCACTTTTATTAAATTTTTAGCGAACGATCAAATCTTACCAAAAATAGAACAACCATAATAAAGTATCTATAATAAACTGAGTCACTGCACAACAAAAAACAGTAACTACTAACAATAACGAAGAACAATTAAAAAAAAACTAAAAATATGTACATAGTTATGATAAACCCATAAATTGGAACTGGAAAAGATACAATAATGGTAACAAAATAAAAATAATTCAAAATAGATTTTCGAAATGGAACCCTGCAGCCTGTACACATTTTTGTTGCCGAATTGTTAATTGACGTATTGAAGTACGGATACTCTGGGGATCGTTTCTAATAGTATTACAACAATGTATAATTCTATCAATTAGTTGTTGTCGGTTATTAATATTCACTGCGTAAACTAGTTGCTTCAATCGTCCCCAAATATGGTAATCAACGGGATTGAAATCAGGGGATCTTGAAGGCCACGAAATAGGACCTGCACGTCCTATCCACCTGTTGCCAAAAACATTATTGAGATGTTGTCTCACTGCCAGTAAAAAGTGTGGGGGTGCCCCATCATGCTGAAAATACATCCCCCGGATAGCAACGTTCGCGTTGGCAAGCAAATTCGGCAAAATATTTTGTAGAAAGTTCAAATAGACCTGCCCTGTTAAAGGACCATCAAAAAAGTGAGGACCTACTAATTGGTTATTTATGACACCAATCCACACGTTAACCGAAAACCTTAACTGAGAACGACGTTCTCGAATAGCATGGGGATTTTCTTCTGCCCACACATGTGAATTTCGTGAATTATTTATCCCGTCTCTGGTAAATTGGGCTTCATCTGTAAATAGTGTCCTGTATAGCGTTGGTCGATTATTGTTAATCCATCTACAAAATTCCAACCTATCGATCTCATCTCCAGCATGTAGTCGCTGAGCCATTTGAATGTGATATGGGTATAGATTATTTTTTTGTAAGACTCTACTTACTTTTGATTGAGTAACATTGAGTTCTCGACTTACTGGTCTAGTGCTTATTGTAGGGTTCATAGTAACGGCGTCCATAATGTCATCTTCCTGCGCTTCATCTACATGTCGCTCTGTTGTTCCACTAGGAAAAGTGCCATTTTCTCGCAAATAATTAAAAACTGACCCAAATATTGGATGACTGGGAGTTCGACGATTAGGAAATCTCCTGCGATATTCTCTACTAGCAGACCCATTACAGAATCCATAAACAAATATTATGTCTGCATATTCTGTGGTCGAAAACTGATGTGGCATTTTGAACGAAAGTACATAAATAACAATTGATAATGACAATAATGACAATGGGTATAAAATATCAAGAAACGTCAAACGGTCAACGCCAACCTTCATTTTAAACTTTTTTAGATTTATTTTTATTTAGTACAGTTGATGCAATGTATTATTATTTGACATAAAATTTTAATCATTTACAATCAACAAAAACTAACACATACAAGAGGTTTGACTTTTTAATCAATTTATTTTATTATTTATCGAAAATAATGCCCCAATACGATCTATGAGTAAAAATTTAAAATTGAAAAACAATTGATTCTATCGTAGAGATAATACAAAGTGACAGTAAAGATGTTAATTTTCTACGTATTAGATTATATTGTAGGAACTTATTTTAATTAAAATGTTTGAAATTTATAACATTTGTTTAAATTAATACCTTAATAATTTGATACGTCATTATGGTTGTTCTATTTTTGGTAAGATTTGATCGTTCACTAAAAATTTAATAAAAGTGCGACAACATTGTCGCATATGTCGTTTTCATTGGCTATTTATGTAGTTTGAAAATCACTTATTGCGTTTTAAAAAAAATTTATACATTTATAAAATGCAATCAGTGATTTTCAAACTACATAAATAGCCAATGAAAACGACATATGCGACAATGTTGTCGCACTTTTATTAAATTTTTAGTGAATAGTGGGTGTAATAGTGGGTGTAATATTTAAAAACAAGATCGAAATAGATGGAAAATTATGAGGGAGATCTATGTCCAGCAGTGGATAAGCGAAGATTGAATGATGATGAATATTTAATACGAATCCCTAAATTAATTTTTCCAACGCCAGTCCTGGAATTTTTTAGTTTAGCTAATACCATTCGAATGCTTGATAGTAGTGTACTGTATCATGCCAAAAATTAAAAAAATCAAATGAGCCGTATAAACACTACAGTAAAATGAAATAAATGGTCAATTACACAAATCACCCTGTTAATTAATAAAGAAGAGGAGTTGACATTTTTTAGTGGCCACATGATATGCTCCCTGAGGAACTCTACATATGGTAGAAGTATGTAAAGTTCCTCATGACTCACCCTGTATACCTACTGAAAAAAGAAATTCGAAAGTTCACCAAAACTATATTGCAAAAATAGAAATAAAACTTTCATATTACAGTGAGTTACCACTAATAAATACTTTCGAAGATAATCTTTTCTAAAAAATTAACTTTTATTTCATTTTCATTAAAACTGTTCAAATAATAGCCTAAACGTTGATATATACAACCCATGAATTCACTTTGCTACCTCAACAAATGTCGTAATTTTAATGAATTGATTTTGTAAAAAATATTTACTCTGGTATTAAGAAAGTTCTTCTAAAAATATTTACAACTTTATCTTGATAAACCAAATCATTTCGTTCTCGTTACATTGGATGTCTACAAATAAAAATCAACCCCTAAAACTCGGTAATAAACTTACTACAATGAACACGACTCACTCGAATTTACTTTTGTACTGATATGACAAAATCTTCATCGCGTTTCAAAGGAAAAAAATTGATGATTGTGTTGGTTACAGCATGGAACCGACCTAGTTGTTTCCATTTTCTAAATATATCGAGGTCACGGCCTTCCTGATCGTCCTCGGGGTAATAGTCGCTGAAAAGGACCATCGTTTTCCGGTGTGCACAAGGGGTTGGATGGTCGACAGGGTAAATAGGTACACGGAGAAAAGTTGGTTGTATAATTTTTTTATAAAACCATGAGTTTAATTTTTATTTTCCAGGAAAATTTTATTTCTAACATTATTATGTATATTTTTTGAATATTCGTTATTTATATTATAATAAATACCTAAAATACGTTATGAGTGTTACAACTCTCTGGGGATATATTAATTTCAATTAATTGGCAAAAAAAGAGCATGAACCTGTTTGTGGTTAAAAACGTCTTGGGAAACCATAAAGACGAGAACTACAGGGAATATATGCATATTATATGGCAACATGGCAGTAGTTGAAGAAGTCCAGAAAGAATTGAGTAAATTAAATAAATGTGATTTAATTGACAAATTAATTATACTTTATAATAATTGTTGGTAGAATTAAACGGACATTTGTTCAACAAATTAGGATGGCGATATTGCTACCATTTAGAGCGTACTTGTAATTACTTCCAATCCGAAGGATTACCCACTGGCGTGGGAAATAAGAACACAAGCAGTTCAAACAATACGTAATTTAATAATTGAATGTTACTACTACTAAGTAACTTCTTAGTTTCCAAGATAATAGTAGGCTTCCAAGATAATAGTAAAGAAGCAGGAGAACGAGCTCTAAACGAGGACTTAACTACACTAAGTAACTATTTTAAGAACTGGCGCTTACGTCCTAACACAAGCAAAACTGAAACCTGTCTCTTTCACCTGTCGAATCAACTTGCGGGCGATACTCTCAATGTAACTCTAAATGATACAGCTATCAAACATAACAACAACCCCAAATATCTAGGCGTCACACTTGATAGAACACTCACCTTCAAAAGTCATCTTACAAAGGCAGCCGGTAAACTAAGAACAAGAAATAACTTAATATCAAAACTTGCTGGAACAACTTGGGGTGCTTCTGCAGATACTCTTCGGACCTCTGCTCTAGCTTTGGTTCTTTCAGTGGCAGAATATTGTGTACCAGTATGGCTAAATAGTGCACATACAAGCAAAATCGATGTCCAATTTAACCAAACCATGAGAATAATCACTGGAACAAAAAAACCAACGCCAGTGAGATGGCTGCCTACTCTGATCAATATTGCTCCACCAGATCTACGCCGTACAGCAGCATTAGTGAGAGAGTACCAGAAAATTGTAGCCAACGTACAATTACCAATACATCAAGATATCCCAGACATCTCAAAAGAGCACCAGCGACTGAGATCTAGAAATCCTCCAATACGATCTGCCCGAAAAATTGGTAATTCCTATGATATACATAGGTAATGGACAACAAGATGGATGACAACAGTAGAATCGGACTATATTAAGATATCCACCCCAACTCAGGGTTTCATCGGATCAAATCTGCCCCGGTCCACTTGGGCAAGGCTTAATCGTATACGTACCGGATATGGTAAATGTGCTGATTCGCTGTTCAGGTGGGGTCGTGCAGAAAGTCCACAGTGCGATTGCGGACAATCTAGACAGACCATAAGCCATTGTGTTTCAGACTGCTTGAATCGTGCCTACCGTGGAAACCTCCAGGACTTTGCGGAATGTTCCCCAGAAGCAATTGAATGGCTATGTAAATTAGACATTAATATTTAGTGTCATTTATTCTATCTTTAGTGTTTGAATAATATATTTAATATATATGTATATATTATTGTATTTGTATATTTATCGTACTGTGAAAGTCCATACGCTAAATAAAATAAATAAACTACAACTAAGTTAATATCTAGCCAATGTTTTAGTGCAAGTTCTTTATTGAAATATCCCCGATCACTGTCTATACACTGGTCCGCGACACACTACAAAGACAAGCACTGATACAGATTAAATATTACTACTAACTATCACTTCAACTAAGGACGTTTTCTTATATATGAATAAACTTGATAACTAATGAGCGTTCAGCTTTTAACTCTAAGCTATGTAACGATAACTACAATGCACGAGATAAAACCCTAAAAACAAGAAGCGACCAGCTCAGCTGGGATACAATTTGATACTGATTACGCGATAGTCTAAAAACTCTTAAACCAAAAATGCGTTGAATTATATCGAATTCGAAACTAAAAACTAACTAAAATGCAAGCGACCAGCTAAGCTGAGGTACAATATTATACTGACTTAAAATTCCGATTTTCAATACCTGACTATTGCAAGGGATTTTCGAGCGGCGGGAGACAACTTCGATATTTCTATACAGAGGTAGGTAAAAACCGACCTTTTGAATTCTTGTCTAACAGAGAAATTTTTGAAATTGGTCTAAGAAAGTTAATCTACGGGTAAACATACCTTTTAAATACATTTTTGACTTTCATGAGAATTTACCTAGGTAGAAGTTAAGAATTGAAAGTTAATTGCTACCAGTGGCGTAGCAACACTTGGATACATTCCTTACAGAAATTTATCCAATTTCCAAAAAATCCAATCACAGAATACTTCACTGTAATCAATATGGCTTTAGAAAAAATTGTAGCACTACACTAGCTATACAGAAAATTGCAAGAGATATAGTTGATGACTTGGAGGAAGGTCATTTTGTATCTTTGACATTGTGTAACTTATTCAAAGCTTTTGACTGTGTTTCGCGTGAATTACTGTTGAAAAAAATGCATAAATACGGTATTAGGGGAAACACTCTTAACCTGCTTAGATCATACATAACAAATAGAAAACAGGTAGTTTTTTGCAGAAATCAAAAAACTGGTTTTTCCATAATGGGCTGAATGAAGCTAAATGAAAAGAAAAATCAGAATTTGATTTATAGTTCCAAATGGAGGAGGTATATCTCAAGAAATAGTGATAAACTATTAGAAATCTTTCTAGATGATAATTTGGATTGGAGTACACATACAGATGACTTAAGTTCCAGACTTGCTACAAGTATATTTTTAATACGCAACTTAGTTTATATGATTTCTAAAAGTACCCATAGAATATGCTACTTTGCACTATTTCATAGCCAGTTACAGTACGGAACAACTGTTTGGGGTAATTCTTCTCACGCTGATTCAATTTTTTAAACTACAAAAAAGAGTAGTGAGGATACTTGCCAGAGCAAAGTATAGGGAACACGGGAAACCTTTATTTCTGGATTTAGGTATTATCCCACTACATTCACTCTATATATATATATATATATATATATATATATATATATATGAGACGCTGATGGAAATTCATGGCAACAAAGGTTGCAACATTAACATAAACTCCATCTTCCAAGATCACGATACAAGATCTAGAGATGCTATTAGAGCACAAAGTTTTAGGTTGACAAAGAGCATAAAAAATTCGACTGATATTGGTTTGACTCACTTTTTGCCAGATGAAGAAAAAAGTCTTCACGTGTTAGCGTTTAAGCTTAGAATCAAATTACACTTTCTGAAAGATTGTTTCTATTCAAAAACGGAGTTCCTAAGTACAGCTTTTACACAATAGTACTAGTTTGGCCAGGGTATTTGCTTATTATGATGATATTTCTGTACCTTCGCACCAACGTAAATGCAAAATGGGAACAGGCCACAGAAATTAAGGCGAGAATAAAACGAACTAGAGCAGCATTTAGCAATATGAAAAAGCTCCTCATAAGCAGGGATTTGTCTCTTCCCCTAAAACTACGTCTAGTTAAATGCTACATTTTTCCGATCTTACTGTATGATGTGGAGGCCTGGACGCTGACGGAGACGCTCACGAGAAAACTAGAAGCATTCGAAATGTAGGTGTACCGACGCATTCTTCGTATATCCTGGACCGAACCTGTCATCAACATAGAGGTAATCCAAAGAATCGGAAAGGAGAAAGAAATCGTGAATACAATTAAACAAAGAAAGCTTGAATATCTAGGCCACATATTGAGACACGATAAGTACCGTCTACTGCAATTTATTGTCCAGGGAAAAATAGACAGTAAGCGAGGGCCAGGCAGGAGAAGACCCTCGTGGCTCCAAAATCTGAGAAAGTGGTTCGGGCTCACATCGGTCGAACTATTCAGAAGCGCCGCAAACAAGATCAGAATTGCCATGTTAATAGCCAACGTTCGCAACGGACAGGGCACTTGAAGAAGAAGAAGAAGATGATATTTCATATTTTTATATGTTTATTTAGTGTGTTTGTCGTTTCTTTAATTGTCAATATTAAATATATGTTTGTAATGTTAATTTTTTATATATAAGTAGGTACATATGTAAAAATTATCACTATTCCTTTGTCAAAAACAAAACTATTTTTTTATATTTACTAAATAAATTCTATTCTATTATATTCTATATCAACAATATACTAAAAACTTACAGTAATTTGGGCTGCAACATATCCCTTAAAATCTATTGCCTTGATTTCCACTTGGACTTTTTCCCACAAAATCTTGGAGATGTTAGTTATAAACATGAAGAACGATTCCACCAAGATATTTTAAGATATTTAAGTATGCAAAAACGATATCAAGGAAAATAAAATCAAAAAATTCCTATTGGACACTAAAAAGAGATGTACCAGAAGCATAATACTCAAGAAAATCCCACAACCACCTTTTAATGTGGTAAACCCATATCCGTATATCTGTCAATAAGTAAAAAAATGTGTTATATATATTTGACTGTCACAAGAAAACCATACGTCATAGAAAAAACTATTATCATTTTTGAATTCGCTGAACAAAGTACTAGAAAAATGAGCTAATAAAACTTTTGACAAGAAACATTAGTTTTTTGTTGCCCAGTGTATTTAGTGTATGCTCATGTTCATTATAAAACACTCTTACTTACCGTAGATTTATCTCTTATCAAGGCATCTCTTGAAATCTCGCAAGCGTTAATTTCCGTGTCGGCCTTCTGCAGTTGTGCATCCATATGAGTTTTTTCATCTTCCAGCGATCTAATCTTCACGGTAGCCTGGTCGTAGAGGGACACATATCGAGCTAGCTGTTGACTCTCTGCTGTTAGTTTTTCCCGCAACCTCTCCACTTGCTGAAAATTATTTTAAATTAAAAATGAGTCTCAGAGAGTTGAGAGGGTTAGGTTGAGTTTAAGTGGTAAATGTTTGAGTATTTTAATAAAGCAGCGTTACTTTTAGAAATAACTATAACAGTTTAAATGATATTTTCTTATTATTTACTACTGTTATTTAGTACAACTATTTTAAACTATATATATATATATATATATATATATATATATATATATATATATATATATATATATATATATATATATATATATGGCTTAGGAGGACAAATTCTTTAAACTTCCCGTGCTCGAATCGGTATCAATAAAGTATTATGAATCATTTTGGCCTATCCCAGCCTTATCCCAAGACACTTGGGCTGATACAAATTCATACTCGGAAAGTACAATGAATGTCTCCTAAATCTTTACCACCACAGTGGTTAGCATACAGAGGCGCCAACTGCTTTGGCACGATACACGATATAATAATATAATAATCGTTTTCTGTCCTCTGGGCTATGCGAAATGTGTAAAAGATTAAATTTTCTAGCAAAATCTGCTATCGCTTTGTTGAATTAAATGGCCAAATATATGGTCTAGGCTCCACTAGGAACCACTAGGCAGCCATAGATGGCTACTGAGACTGAGACACCTCTGGTCCCATAGTAGGGAGACGACCATCAGATGGTGGTCAAAGAACTCTGCAGAGGAGGCACCGAAACGACTAAGGCTGCCCCCTTATCAACCGAGGAGGAAATGGACACCTAAAAGAACCGGAACGACACCTAAGCTAGGGGCAAGGATGTCGGGAAAAAATAAGGTTACTATTATTTAATGTAACATTTAACACAAAAAGGTGACAACGGTGACACTATACTGCTGCTTGTATGTAACAGAGTATGCAATAGCACTAATCCAGAAACTCGGATAATTAAGACCAAAATAACTAATTTTAGCAGACCATTTAGTCAAATTTTCAGCTAACCAAGCAATCAGTAACCGAGAACAGCCATATACGTTTCCAGGAAAATTAAAGCCTCCCCCATGGCGCAGTTTTGCATCTTAGACGTAACTGCGGTTAAAGTGAAAGGCCCATGGGGAATGGGCAAAAATAGAGAGTTGATAGTAACACCGATCTACCTCTTCTTAGATACAGCTACCCTACTATAAACAAAGGAAAAGAAAGATTTCGTAGACCATTGTCTCAGTCAGAAAGTAGAACTCATTATCGGCTGCGATTTAAAGTCTTACCATCTAGACTAGGGCAGAAGAAACAACAACGCTTGTGGTACATTTTTTTATGCCTATATTATTAGAAAAGAATTGTATATCTTAAATAGTGGCACCAAACCCACTTTTAATAATGTTCACAGCTAAACAGTTATATATGTCACGCTAAAAATAGCTAAAATATCAAATAAAATTCAGAACCGGCAGATATCTCTATCAGCGTCTGACCATTGCTGGCTAACCTATATTATTAGTGTGGAAAAGCCTTATTAAATCTTGCTACCCTAGGAGTCGATGTAGAACTCTACAATCGACTCTTAGAAGATGCTCTACGTAATGAAAAGGCTTAAATCCATTAACCAATAGAGAATTGGAAAGGTATACGGTCTCTATCCAAAACAAAATGAGCTATGCTTATAAAAAATCTTGTCTGATAAGAATAATTTAAGAAAGGCGCAAAACCAACTCTTGGTGGTGCACTAAACTGGAACACCTTAGGAAGACAGCAAGAACAGTTTTTAATAGAGCAAAATGCACCAAACTCAAAAAGGATTGGGATTCATATTACTCAAACCTTAGAAAGTTTGAATTCCAGCTTTGTTTATATATCTCCTACCAAAATTGTATAAAAAAACTAATTTTTAAGCTAACCACTTACGTACCCTTTAAACCCATGATTCAGCTGCAATGCTTAAACATCGAGCAGGATCCACTTTCACACAGAATTTAAACTTAAATTTTTTTAAGGTTTTATGTACTTACAACCGATTTATCGTTATTGTCGTTCATAAGTTCAAGTATCCGATCCTTGATGGAAGTTTCCGATGAATCGACAAATCTTGCAGGTGTGCTGAGAAGAATTGCTACAGAATCTAGAATATGTTTGTGGTCGGTTGACAGTCTTTGGATTTTTTCTTCCTTAAGTGCTAAATCATCTGAAATAAGAAAATATTTTATATAATTTAGTTTATTGGAAATAGTTTAAGATGATAAGAATATCCTTAAAAAATCGTAATAACATTAATTATCATCGTCCAGCCTCAAGAGTCCACTGCTGAACATAGGCCTCTTCCTCATGTTTCCAACCCCGTCTATCTTGCACCGCTCTCATCCAGTTTTTTATTGAGTCTTCTTAAATCGTCAGTCCATCTTTTAGGTGGTCGACCGACGCTTCTCTTGTCTTCCCTTGGCCTCCATTCCAATAACCTCTTTGTCCATCGCCCATCTGTCATTCTGGCTATGTGTCCTGTCCATCTCCATTTTAGTCTGACTATCTTCTCGATGATGTCAGTCACTCCGGTTCTTCTCCTGATGTCTTCGTTCGTAATAACAAAGCAATATCAAAAACAATAATAATAAATGCAAATAAACCGTATAAACCAAGAAATGTGCGCACCGGAATGGGTAAAACTCTGAATAAGCGACATCTCAATGAAGCTACTAGCTAAGATTATTTTGACAATATAGCATCGAATTTCTGGCTTTTGTAGATTTTCATAAAGCCTTTGACATGGTATAATTTGATAAAATCCTGGAAGCACTATAAGCATACCTACCATTGACTACTGATATATAAGATTAATTTACAATACATACAAGAACGCAACTATGTCGGTAAAACTACATAAGAACACGGATTATATCCTAATCGGCAGAGGAGTCCGACAGTGTGATACCTTATCGCCTAAACTTTTTACCGCAGTACGAGAATGTGCTTGTAAAAAATTTAACTGGGAAGAGAAAGGCCTGAACATTGACGGTAAAAGATTAGCAAATTTGAAATTCTCAGACGACATAGTTTTGTTCTCGAACAACCTCAAGGAGATATGTACAATGCTACATGAACTTCAGTTAGTGTGTTCTAGTGTGGGTGTTAAAATAAACATCTCCAAAACAAAATTCATGATAAACCTAGTACCTAGCGAAAATATAAATATTGGGGACAACGAAGTAGAGCTGGTGGAAAAATACATATACCTTGGACATGAAATTAAGATCAGAAGAGACAACCAAACATGCGAACTACGAAGAAGAATAAGCCTAGCATGGGCAGCCTATGGAAAATCCGGCTTATATATGACATCTTTAAAAGCGATATACCAATTTTTTTAAAACGTAAAACATGTGACCAATGTGTGTTGCCTGTGATGACCTATGGTGCCAAAACTTTGACATTGACAGCTACAACTTCTACATAAAACGCTGCAAATAGCTCAGAGGAATATGGAAAGGTCAATGCTAAGTATATCGCTTTATGACCGAGTTAGAAATGTAAACTTAAGACGAAGAACAGGAGATACCGATGTAATTTCCCGAATTGCCACACTGAAATGGAACTGGGCCAGACACGTCGCCCGAATCAGTGATGAAAGATGGACGAAGAGATTGCTTGAGTGGAGGCGGAGGTTAGATAAAAGAAGTAAAGGAAGACCCCCTACATGTTGAACAAAAAAATGTCAAGAAATTGGATGAAAAGTGCTGAAGATAACGCACAAAGTACAAAAATGAGGGAGGCCTATGCCCAGCGGTGGAAGCAAAGGGCTGGGTAATGATGACGACGATGACTTATAACTAGGTAATCTCTCCAAAAACTACCAAAAATATATCGTCAAAGACATTCAAGTTTAAAATGACTAATGGATGTCAAGCCCAAGAAACCAACCATCCAATATCTTACTGTGTGATACCAGACATTTCAGTAGGAAAGATTCTTTGCCAATAATAACCTGGGACTTCTTCAGATTAACTATGTCTCTTATTATCAATATATCCCTGACAGAATGCTTGAAAATGACAGCTATAAGCTATACTGTGACCTCACTGAGCTCACAGACTAACCAGTGGTGCACACTAGATCGAATCTCACACTAGTTAACAAACTAACTAGACAAAAAACACTAAGAGATGTGGCAACTTCTAATAACAACAATCTGCGTGGTAAATACAACGACAAGTACAGAGATTTTGAAATATATATAAGGAGAAAATGAAGAATGAAAACTACACAAACGATACCAATCATTGTTTATACTACTGTGGGGGAGGCCTATGTCCAAAGTTGGATTACTTAAGGCTGAAGAAGAAGTAGAAGAAATAAAAAGTTTTACAAGATAAAAAATTTAGCCTATTACCTCTCATCTGACAAATCATACTTTCGTGTTGTCCGATGGTTCCAGTAGCCTTATCAAGACTTCTGCTCGATGCCGCCAACTCATTCTTGACATCTACAAACTCCCGCTCTAGTACTCGATGCTGCATCTCTACGGTCTGCTTCTCCTGTTTCAGTCTATCTATTTCCATGACTTGAGCTGTACATTGACGATGGAGGCTTTCTTTTTCGAGTAAAGAACGCTCCAAATTTTCTCTACAGTTTTTAAGGTCCAGTTCTACCGAGCCTAAAGTATCTTGAATGGAACATATTTTGTTGCGCAGTCTTGCGGTCTCCTGAAAAATAAAAAAAAAGTGATTGTTGTGATCAGTATATCGTGAGCTGGCACTTAATGGTCATTATTAATAATAACAATTTACTTTATATTAAAAAATACAAAAAGGTAATAATTAGAATAATATACCAAAGAAAACCCATAAATCTATAACGCAAAAAACGAAAAACAACGATAAAAACTAGCAAGATATAGATTCGGGTGCTAATATTGTCATAGATTTATACCCCACAATCAAAACTATGGAAAATATTTTGATAATTTTTATAGTTTCTTTAATTCCGCTAATTTTCACTTAGCCAACTATAAACTACTATTTCTAGGAACAGTATGAAAATCAAAATTTTCTAATTGTAAACTGGAAAATAAAAAAAACAACAGGGGTTTTCGTAGTGGAAGATCGTGTATAGATGCTATATTTCTTATAAAGCAAATTACTGAGAAATCACTAGAGTATATTAGACCAGCATTTCTGTGTCTGATTGACCTAAAGAAAGCGTTTGACAGAGTAACACTCAAAGATGTAATCCATCTTCCTCATAATAGAGAAGTTCCCCCTAAATATTATAAAAACTATCGAAAACATTTATCAAAACAACAAAATGGAAGGCAGAATAGATGGAAGTTACAGGACCTACAGAAATAGGCAGCGTAATAAGACAAGGGGATTCATTGAGCCCCATGCTCTTCAATGTGATCATAAATGAAATCTCCAAAAGCGTTAACAAAAGAAGAGGATACAGAATAGGAAACAAAGAAATAAAAGTAATCTGTTAGGCAGACCACGGAATATTGATAGCCCACGATGAAGATAGTCTGCAAAGAATGGTCCACAGGTTTTAACATAAGAGCAAAAAAATTTTATATGACAATCTCATCTCAGAAAACTGAAAAACAATAGTAGTCAGCAAAGAACCAAACAGATGTAAAATAGAAATTGATGGTATCAGTATTGAACAAGTAATGGAAATAAAACACCTGGGAATTACACTGTCCAGTTATGAAGACCTGGACAAAGAAGTGAGAGATCAAGTAAAAAAGCAAATGGAATGGCAGCACGTCTTAATAACACTACATGGTAAAACACACATTATCATTGAGATGAAGTCAAGAATTTATAAAGACAGTGTAAGACCAATAAAGACATATACCTCAGAAACAAGACCCAACATAGCCACAACGCAAAGGCTACTGGAAACGGCAGAGATGAGAGTACTGAGAAGAATTACAGGAAATACGCTGAGAGATTGAAAGAGAAGTGAAGGCATTAGAAGAAAATGTAACGTACAGTGTTTATGAATGGACACAAAATAGAAAAAAAGAATGGAATAACCACATAGGCAGAATGGAGGAGACCCGTGTCGTCAAAATAGCAAGAGATAAGTCACCAATCGGCGGAAGAAGTATCGGATGACCGCGCAAAAGATGGAGTGACAACCTTTCATAGAGGTAGTATTCCGCCAAAGAAGAAGCAGAATTGCTTATAAAGAGGAAAAAGAGGAAGAAGAAGAAGAAACTTAACAAAAAAATTTAATATTGAAATATTTTCTAACCAAAGCTGTTTTATGTAGTATAATGGTGAAAATCTGTATAATGTGTTTTTTTTTCTTTATATCTAATAGTATGAAAGATACTGACCTGGATTAATTCAGCAGCTTTATGAAACAGGGATTCTGAATTAATATACGCGAAATCTAACAAATCAGCTCCTAAAGCTACCGATAATCTTCTAACAAAATCTTGGATTTGTAATTTCAAGCTTTCCTTTTTCTGTTCTTCGGCATTCAGATCGAATTCGAGCTTTCTAATCTTCGTTTCGAGCTCTTTAATTTTTTCTTCGCTATATCTAAAAATAGGGAGGTGTTAAGAATGATTAATGTCGTTCTGAAGGTATGAGTTTATGAAATAAACTTTTTTAAATATAGTTAAGAGTATTTTTTTAGTATAATCCATATACTTTTTTATGCCATATAAAGATACAACACCATTCAACATTCAATATGTTACCACCATACTAAGTAACATAAAAAAAAAACAATCAGTCACAATTTTAGGGTGTTAAGTATCATATTTTACTAATATATTGCCCAAACAATATTTTTTATCCGTGGAAATAAAAACTTGTGAGTCAAAGGGGCTATGTTGGACCATTTCTACAATCGTTTATAGTTAAATATGCTCCAACGGCTCATCAGCTATTAGAAAAGGTGTTGACCCCATGGGATCAACATGGCCTGCCTGGTAGGGCAAATTATATGTTGGCCCCATTGGACCAATATGGCCTGCTGAGGCAGCATCAGTGTTAATCATATGGGACCAACGTGGCAGTGAATGTGTTAATTATATGTTGGGTCTCATTTGCTCTACTCAGAAATATATATGATCGTACTCCTACTCTCTCATAGTGAGATGAATTTTTATTTTGTTAGCTTTCATTTTTTTTCAATCTTCTAAATAGGGATAAATTTTGAAAGATAGACAACATAATAATAGATTTAATCCTCTATGTGTTGATAGATATCGAGCAGCTGGTCATTTTATCGCCAATGTATGGGTAAGGATTTCATCTAGAGGAATGGGAATGGTATGGCGTATTGATGGCAGGTTTATTGGGCAGACTTATCTGAATATTCTAGAAAACATCATGTTTCCCAGTGCAGAACAGTTGTATCCAGAAAATAATGTTATCCTCCAACAAGATAATTGTCCTGTTCACACTGCAAATATAATAAACCAGTGGTTCAGAATAACAACATTGAAACCTTGCCATGGCCCAGCTATAGTCCAGATTTAAACCCAATCGAGAATGTGTGGGGGTTATTATAAAACATATATATAAAACAGATTTATGAAGAGCTCTCTGAAGAAGACAATTTCATAGTTCCTTTTACGCAGATAGACCGAAGACTACAAGCTGTTATCAATGCTGATGGAGATATTACCAAATATTAATTTTATTTTTACATACCTAAATTTAGTTTTGATCTTCCAGACCCTCACTTTCTTTCGAGAGTTTCTTGTTCCCCCAATTTTTTATTAATAGAAAAACTGTGATTCTGCTTATAAAATGTTTTGCTGCCTCTGATATTGCCCAGTTATCTTTTAATTTGGTTACAATTCTTGCTTTAATTTAAGTCGTTTGTTTTATTCCTTAATAATAATAAAAATAATAACAACAACCCTATTTTATGTAAAAACTATCATTGATGTACTCTATATAAAATGCAGGAATTTAAAATGTTATTAAAATTTAGACCTTAATAATCAATACTATTTATGAATTAACATATGTAATCAACTGTTTGTTGTTTGTTTCTTTATTTTATTTTTTGTCTGTCATAATAAATATAATATAATGTCAGCCAATCGAAGACACTGCTCAAAATGATCAAATCTTACTAAGAGTCGTTGAGTCGTATCAGTTTTTTAGGAACCAGCTATACATGAACCCTTAATTCTACAATAATAATTATTAAAAAATAGTTGTATCCTTACCTAAGATCTTTATGAGCACTCTGAATGGTATGCTCCTGTCTGGCTTGCACAGCCAATAAATTCCTTTCCCTTTCCTCCATATCCTGAGTGTGTTTCTTCAGAGAAGCAATTGCAGCATTCTGCCTCGCCGCGTGTTCGCGAAGCTGGTCGGTCTCGATTTTTAGATCGAGACATCTTTGGTCTCGGGAAGTCAATTGTGATCTCATTTCTTCCATATCCGACTGAAGCTGGTCCCGCTTGTATTGTAGGGCAGCTATTTCACTACGAAGCGATGTTACTATGTCGATGTCTACGTCGTCCATCTTAAAAGTAAGTATAGCATTTATAGGTAAACAAAACGAAGTTTACAAAAACGAAAAGTAAATCTGAATGAATAACTGTTTAAACTAGATACTAAACAGTTTTTTTACTTCAGGATCTGATTTATTAATATTTTATATACTTTATATACTTTTACATATAATAAACACAACTATTATTATTTTAATCTTAATATTCTTCCACTTATAATGTCGCCAAAATATTGAAAATTTTTATTTTTAGTCCCTTTCAGCTCCGGTGAAGCGTATACACTTCCAAAGATATACGTTGACGGTCCGATAAGTTGTTAGCCTCACCGCCTGATGGCGCCACTATCTCAAGATAAATACACTATCGTTTAATCCATTCTCGTAGATGGCTAATGTCAAAATTTCAGCCTAATCTGACTCATAGTTTTGTTTTGACCGCGTATGAAAGCGGGCGTGTCGGAAGATTATATAAAAATGGAAAAAAAGGAGACAGGCCAGGTCATATTATACGGAATCAAATTGATTACATCTTGATAAACAAAAGATTCCGCAACTATATAAATAGAGTGGCTGCTTACCCTGGTGCAGACATTTCATCTGACCACAACCCCCTAATCGCAAATGTAAGGCTTCGACTGGCGAAGGTTTAAAAACCATCAAATAAAAAATATATAAACATGAGAGAACTAATGAGAGATGAAGAGCTTAGAACTACATACGGCAACCACATCAACGAGAACCTGAGAAATATACAAGTAAATTGCATAGAGGAAACCTGCGAGAAAATAAAAATGGCTGTAGCCAATGCGGATGAATCAATCGCAAGTAAAATAAAAAGAAATCACAAAAACGAGTGGATGACGGAAGAGATACTTGAGCTAATGGAGCAGCGCCGACAGTACAAAATACATCAGAACCAACGTAAATACAATGAAACTCAACGTACGATAAGAGCAAAAATTAAAACCGCAAAGGAAATCTGGATGAAAGAGCGTTGTGAAGAATTAGAATCACTACAAGAAATGGTGGACAGCTTTGGACTACACAAAAAGGTTAAAGAAATTTCGAATATATACAAGAAACACCACGAGACAAACCTGAAAAATGATCAAGGCGACTACGTACATACCCAGGAAGAACTAGCTAAAATCTGGACAGATTATGCTTCGTCCCTCTTTGCAGACAACAGACCGAATCTGCCAACTACTAACCTAGCTACAGAAACTTAGCTAGGTGGAGTACGCTATAAAAATAGCAAAACTGGGCAAGGCCCCTGGACCGGATGGCATTACTACAAAAGCCCTAAAACTGTTGATGATGACAACATCGACACTCTGGTAACAATCTTCAATGCCACATTCCAACGGATTGGCTTTGTTCAACCTTCATAATGATCCCTAAATCACAAAGAGCGACAAGGTGCAAGGACCACAGACTGATTAGCTTGATGAGTCATTTACTTAAAATATTTCTTCGCATACTCCACACAAGAATGTTCAGAAAACTAGAAGAGCTGAGCGGCGGGACACAATTTGGTTTCAAGAAGGGACTCGGGACGCGCGAAGCATCATTCTGCTTGAATACCCTGGTACAAAACTGTATGGACCAACGAAAAGATATAGTCATCACATTCCTTGACTACGAAAAAGCTTTTGACACCGTAAAACACGATGAAATAATAAAAATGCTACACAATGCTGATATTCATGAGAAAGATATAAGAGTTATCCAGAATCTCTATTGGAATCAAAAGGCACGTGTGAGGCTGAACAAATCAACAAACACAGAGGAATTCGAAATTTTACGAGGGGTGCGACAGGGGTGTATTTTGTCTCCTATGCTGTTCAACCTCTATGTGGAGAATGTTTTTGCAAAGGCACTTGAAGGCACTGATTGTGGTATAAAGGTCAACGGGTACCCGATAAATAACATTCGTTACGCTGACGACACCGCAATAATCACAGATAACGAACATGATATGCAGTTGATACTAAATAAAATAAACACTACAGGAAAAACATATGGCCTGAAGATAAATGCTGGAAAAACAAAATGCATGACAATAAGAAAGGGCGCATTTTTCAGAGTACAACTGCACGTAGATAATGCTCCAATCGAGCAAGTGAAAACATTCAAATACTTGGGAATGATGGTGAATGACCAATGGGATCCTCAAGAAATAAAATGCCGTACCGAACAAGCAAGACAAGCTTTTCTTAAATTTAAACCGCTACTTTGTAACCGCAATCTTTCCTTCAATCTCCGTTACAGAATGGTTAAGTGCTATGTATGGTCCATATTGTTATACGGCATGGAGACATGGACGTTGAAAATATCTTCCATTAACAAGTTGGAAGCCTTCGAAATGTGGACCTTGCGAAGAATGTTCCGCATACCATGGACAGATAGGGTGAGAAACGAGGAAGTCCTAAGAAGAGCTCAGCTCAGAAGAGAGAATTGCTCAGCTTGATCAAGGCACGAAAGATTGGATACCTGGGCCACATCCTGAGAGGGGAAAAATACGCAATCCCTCAACTAATTATCCAAGGAAAAATTGAGGGCAAGAGAGGAGTAGGTCGCAAACAAATCTCGTGGCTGCGAAATATAAAGAACTGGACAGGCGTAACTAACACTGGCGAACTTTTGCATGCCGCAAAAGACAGACGTCTGACCTTAAGATAATTCGCCAACGCACTATAGGTGCACGGCACCATAAGAAGAAGAAGGAAAAAAGCAATATTGTTTTTGGAAGGGAAATCGCACAGCGAAATCAAAAGGCTTTTAGATTCTGTGTACGGTGATTCTTCTACTTCGATGACTACCGTCAAAAATTGGTTTAACGAGTTTCCACGTGATCACACGTCACTTTTTGATAAGCCACACCTCGGTACCACGAAAATAGTTACCACGAAGGATAACATGACAGACATCCACGATCTAGTATGAGAAGATCGCCGAATGAAGGTGTAGAAAATAGCTGAGACAGTAGGCATCTCAAAAAATCGCATATGTCATATCTTGTATGAAATTTTGGGCATAAAAAATGAATCGGCGCAATGGCTGCCGCATTTGCTCAATTCGAACAGCAAGCGCAACCATGACACCACTTCAGATCAGTGTTTGAGGCAATTTAAGCGTAATTCGAAGGAGTTTTTATGTCGTTTTGTAACCGTCGACAAAACATGGATCCACTGGTACACACTAGAGATCAAGGAACAGTCGAAATAGTGGACGGCACCAGGCAAACGTGCTCCGAAGAAGGCGAAGACTGTTCTATTGGTCGAAAACGTGATACCCACCATTTTACACAAGCATCACAAGAGGTGATCTACATCAGCTACCTGGAGAAGGGCAAAATTATTGGTCCGATCGATGCCGAATTGCCAAAAAAGACCCCATTTGGCAAAGAAAAAAGTGCTCTTCCACGATGACAACGCACCAACTCATACCTCCATCATCGCCACAGCGAAATTGGTCGAATTGGGCTACGAACTGTTGCTCCATCCACTGTATTCTCTAGATTTGACCTCCTGTGACTTCTTTTTCTTTCCAAACTTGAAAAAGGCATTCATCGGGCAGAAATTTAAGTCGAATAAGGAAGTCAACGCCGCCACACAAGCCTACTTTGTAGACCTAGAGAAAACGTATTTTTCAGAGGGGTTAGAGAAGTTCTAGAATCACTGGGTCAAGTATAACGAGCTAAAAGGAGACTATGTTAAAAAATAAATCGCTGCTTTACCAAAATTGTTGTTTTTCTTTTATAGGCTAACTACTTATCGGTCAGCCCTAGTAGATGAGTAGTTGCTACGCGTTAGCGCGCTTTCGGGAACTTTTTACAAGGGAGTTTCAGGATCTCTGCTAGACAGTCTGTAGCTCAAGTCTCCAAAAAACAGTCCCATTGTACTGGTGCAAGTCCAGTAAAGAAGCCTGATATCTTTCGTTCGTTATCTTTTTGTAAAGATAGGGAGTTTAAGGGCTGAGCTTTTGAATTTTGATGTTTACTGTCTTTTTGTAAGATTTCGTCTATTATATTCATTTCTTTGAGAGTTAACTTTGCTGTCCGATTTTTTTTGATATACTATGCCCATAGAGGTTGATGGATTTGAAATTTGTTAAGACTTTTAAGCTCAGTCCGTTATAAATTCTTCTAGATCGGATAAAAAAACTGGGGTGATTGGCCACATATACATCATCGTCGTCTTTTTCTAAAAGTTTCTTTATTTGTTCCATGTTTTCATCTATACTATTTAATGCTATTTTATGGAGACACGGGATGAAGCATCTGTTTTGGTGTTGGATTTGATCTTTTTTATATAGAACGTGGTTAAATTCTGTCAACTTTCAAGCTTTGAGTTTGGATTTTTGAGTGGAAATAGCCATTGTAGTAGTCGATGGTAGGATAAAATTTTGAATTTTCATCCAAAAAGGCATGGGCAGAAGTATTTTAGTAGCCCAAACAATTGCTAACATTTCTTTTTCGATAGTAAAATATTTTAATTTAGTTTCATTTAGAGCTCTGGACGCATAGGCGATGGGTTAATCATTTCCTATTGGACCCTGTGATAAAATGGTTCCTAAAGCGGGACACTATACTAACAGTAGTTAACAATATTTAGATAAAATTAATCGATGGCGTCTGCGAAACTGTTGATCTCTGGGTTATTAGACTCCAATACAGCTGATCTTCTTCTTCCTCTTTATAAGCAATTCTGCTGGTTCATTGCATCTTTTGCGCGGTCGTCCGATACTTCTTCTGCCGATTGGTGACATATCTCTTGCTAAATATAGTTAATGTAACGTTTCATTGTACCGTAATTTACTTGATACACATACTGCCCCTGATGTATTGGACTTTTAACCAATACATGATCCCTAATATGCCTATCGAGCAGTTTTTATAGGTTCTTCATCATGAATGACATCAGAATGTCGCCCGTGTAAAAACTTAGCTTTTTTTGTCCCCTTTTGCTAGGTTTGCCCCTGTTAGCCTTCATGTTTTTGGTATGTACCCCAATTTAGAGCTAGCCTGTAGTATCATAATATATAATTTTTTGTACAGGAAGTCATTTCCCTTCTGTAGAAGTATTGACTAAATTTCGTCTGAGCCTGGTTTGTTGTTCATTTAATTTGATCCTGGTTTACCACTTCTTTTACCTCATGCTAGTTTTCCCTAGAACCATAAGTCATGGTATCCAGTCTAGTCTGTCATGTGTCTAGTGGTCAGTTTTATTTCAAACTCAGGAAAGTGCACCCTAAAAAGTTCTTCCAGAGTCTCTGTACCATTCTGAGTGTGTTTACTCGACTCCTTTTAGAGCGAGGAAATACTTAACTGAGGGTTCTTTAAGAGAACTTTATAAAGCCTTGACATTTCGGCAGTCTGTTTTACCTCCTCGCAATAACCACTCCCCGATTATCTTTTTGCCTCTCTCAGTTCCTTATGGTATTCAGTCAGAGCTATGCGATAATTACCATACTCACCTGATCGTTTGAAATTCGAAATTAGTGTTTCATCTAACTCTATTCTTTGACTTACAAGGTTATCATTCCACCAAGGTACTTTTCTGTTGGAATTCCTAAGTATCTCAGCACAGTTGTCTTCGAACACTGACATGACAACCTCGGTGCCATGTCTAGGTCCAATGTATCTATGCCTTGTAGTCTGTTTAATCTTGGCTAAACAATATTCCAGTTTTGCTTGATATGCCCAGTTCGTTTTACTAAGATAACGATAAGTTTTCTTGATAGGCTTAGTGCCTGTCATTTCAAAATAGAAGTGTTGATGGTCTGAACTGGACACCTCATCTGACGCATAACACATTTTAAACGTTAATAAAAAGTTATAGTTTGTAAAAAATATATTTTTTAACTAAAGTACAAATAAGTATACATATGCTAATAGCGGATGGCCAAAGTTAACTCAAAGATAAAATCTTTCGCTGCTGAAAAAACAGAATCGTAAGTCCAGTTTTGAATACTTTCTACTGATGGTGGCAAAAGGTAATAATTATGTGGGATTTGTCGGTTTTAAAATCAGAGAAACTATTTCAGATTGCAGTTGAAATGATCGAGCTTCTGGTAAAGTTCGTAAAAGAGAAGCAATATATTTTCCAAAATGATCGAAACAATCTTCTGTTGGTACACTAACATTAGCAGGTCTTTTACTACTATCATCTAGTTTTTCTACCGCAGAATTAACATCATTTCCAGCAGGTACCGAACATAGTTTCTGTTTATGGGATGTAGTTGGGGTACTCGGTTCAATTTTTCTTTTTAAAGAGACGCTTTGGCATTTCGCTTCTTTAGATATGGATGATCGTTTATCGTTCAATTGTTGGGACGCTATTTCATTATCTTCAGATGAGTCTTCAATTATGGATACCAAAGGTTCCTAAAATAATAAATGTTAGTAGTATTTACATATGCAGTATTTTCCTATAAGTATGATTATGAGTTAATTAGTATTATATTTTCCTATAATATAATTTTAAGTACCAAGTGAATAAAACCAATGTGTAGAAATAATTAAAGGCTTTCAAATTAAATGGAAATTTCCAAATTAAGATTATTTCAATTATACACAATCGTTCAGTATAAAGCTTAGACATCTAAGTGAATGGTTTAACAGATCCTCTACATCCCTTTTTCGAGCTGCCTTTAACAAAATTAGTGTAGCCAATTGATAGCCAACCCACGATGCAGGTCGCAGGAAGAAAAAAGACAAATTGTTGATGAGTAAATTAAAAAATTAATGTTTTTTTACATTCTCATAATGTCTCAGAAAATAGTTTACTGATTAGTTTTAGTAACAGAAATATGTATACTCTAAAATTATAAATGAAACTACATACTTACCAAATTTGGTTCGGTTTCTCTTGCTTTTACGTGCGGTTTGAGAAAACCATCCATTATTTTGAACCATCCGACTTTAGGGGTATAAATCGCATCAGAAGGACACCCGGAGTTTATGCTCTGCCTAATTTTTTTTAGTTCTTGCATATAGGAGCTACGCAAATTTTTAAATTTGATTATTACATGGACTTCTGTAAAACCATCCAGGTTCATTTCGGCAGCAATTCTTTTTGCTGCAGCTGCACGAGATTCTCGTTTTTTATAATCCTCTATGGCCGGATCCCACAAAACTGGTTCATTTTTATATAACATCACAAACTTATTGGTGTCTGCGTCATTCATTCGTAGAATTTGAGCAGTCATAATAATTAATACATCTATACTCTTGCACTGCTCACGACTCACTACACGAACACGATCCTACAATCAAAACAAGTTTGATGTTCTCACGATCGTTATTATGTCGGGACTCTTCGTATTCTACGAATCTCGTTGTTTACATCGAACATAGCTTGCGAAAACGTGACCCACGTTCGTGATTCACTATCCTTGTCAAGCGGCACGAGCAGTCGACGGATCATTTAAACGGTCGAGAACTCTATTGTACGCCAGAAGAAATTTATCAGGGTCGTTACAATGAGAGAATATTTAAAGGATATTTGCTTTAAATAATATCAATAATAATTGTGACACGGTAAAGCAATAATTATTATCCGGGTAAGCGGTCTAGACTATTTAAATATCACTACTTACGATCCTCATACCCATCCTTTCCTTTAATTATATTTTACTTACATATAGGCGAGCGGTTTAACCCTATAAGCAGAGCATCAACCGACTAAAATTCTTTTTGCATTTCTAATGCACCAATCCTTTTTTATTCGATTCTATATATTTTTCCAAGATGAAATGTATTTTTTTTTAAATTTTACAAGTGGGCCGGCAATTGTTATTAACAAATAACTTATACAAAAAAGCAATTTCACCGAATTGTTTCGGAATCAATTTTTTAGGTGTATCTCGTCAAAATAAACACTTTTTCTCTCTTGATAATTTTTCGAAAAATGCTTCCTTTTCGAGTTATTTGCATTTTTTTGTTAAAAAAATGCCTTAATTAGTGATTTTTGGGATTTTTTTTCTAAAAAACTACTAAATGAATTGCAATTTTACAAATAGCTTTATAATCTTTAAACCGTTGAGTAAGAATATTTTGACAAGGATAAATGATTTCTATCTCGCTAAAAACTTGGACCCAAATATTTCGAATATGCCTTTCGAGAGTATCCCGCTAAGCGTGTACAGCGGTTGAGGTGCTGTAGGCGCTAAAAAAAATGCATCTAATGAAAAATTACCACCTTCGAAACCAGCATTATTACAACATTACTTAAGAGCAAAGTGGCAAATAAATGAATGGATTCAAGCAAACAACAATATTATTTCATCTCTTGATCCATTAACCCATGGTTGGACAATGGAAAATAATTGTTTCGATTTTAATTATTTTGAAGGCGAAACTAGTTTCGCCTAGTAGATATGTTACAAAAGTAGTTCTGCTCATGTACCGGAAAATGTTCTACGAAAAATTGTAATTGTATTTCCTATAATTTAGAATGCTGCGCAGTATGTGCATGTACACCTGAGAATTTTAAAAATGTTAAAGACGACTCTATTGAAGACAATGAAATCAGCTTATTAGATGGAAATCCTGTTGCTGTTGACGAAAATTTTCAAATTATTGACAATGAAAACGATGTATAATTAATATTATATTTTTCAATGAAAATTAATTATATATTGCTTAATGTATTTCACTGTAATAAAACATTCAATAATATAGTCACCACGTATATTAACAGAAAAATTACATTATTATAGCATTGTAATTTAATTGTTTTAATTATAATATGTCTATATAAAAATAATTAGAAATATCTTTTTTTTTTAATAAATTGTACGTAATATTTGTATTGAATTATTTTTTTAAATTTAAACAAATATTTCTACGCGCCGCACGCCTGTATCGCCGCAACCGCTGTACACACTTAGCGGTAGACTGCTCGAAAGGCATATTCGAAATATTTGGGTCCACGTTTTTAGCAAGATAGAAAAAAATTATCCTTGTCCAAAATATTTTAACTTGTACTCGACGGTTTAAAGATTATAAAGCTATTTGTAGAATTGCAATTCATTTAGTAGTTTTTTAGAAAAAAAATCCCAAAAATCACTAATTAAGGCATTTTTTCAACAAAAAAATGCAAATAACTCGAAAAGGAAGCATTTTTCGAAAAATTATCAAGACAGAAAAAGTGTTTATTATGATGAGATACACCTAAAAAAATTAATTCCGAAGCAATTCGGTGAAATTGCTTTTTTGTATAAGTTGCAAATTTGGAACATCATGCAATAATGTAATATTAAGGTCAAACTATTTTGAAGCTACAGTATACACTATACAGTATGAAACTGCAAATAACAGTTTCTTTCTTTATTAATTCACAACGGTATTGTGCATTTGTGCACACTATATATGTTTTCCCTGTACAGCCTACTCTACTCTACTGTCTTCCTACTCTGTTCTGTTTAATTGGTTTTCTGGCTTTGCATAGAGCATCGGCTATTGCTAGTTTCTTATCCAAAAGGAGTAGATCAAATTTCTTTGCTCTTTCGGCTAATAACCAACAGTTCACGGCTGTCATGTCAATACAATGAAAAAATATTCGTAAATAATATTTCTTAGACCTGATTTTTATACGGTAAAATCCTAACATGGAATCAAGGAGATCTACACTTCCCATATAGTTGTTGTAGATTAGGACACTGTTAGGACAAGATATCATTTGTGTATACTTTCTTGTTTGAAAAATTTTTTTTTCTCCCTTTGGTTCACTTCCAGCATATGTTGACATTATAGTAATGATTTTATTATCAAACCAGGACACTACACTAACATCCACATTGTCTATATTGGCTATTTTCTCTGCCATATGACCTCTGCCGCGCTTCTTCATTTCTTTCTCAGCTGGCATCACAACTCCAGAAACACGATTAATTTTTACTGTTCCCAAAGGTAAAATGCCCTCTTTGGTCAGATATATCATAAGAGGTACGCTGGTGAACCAATTGTTAAAAAACAACTTGTAATGTTGATGTTTTGGTATCGAATCTGATAATTTGACAACCACGTTGCAGCTCATACTAAGATTTGGTGCTCCTAGAGGTACAATATTACTCTGGGAACCAGCAAACAAATTAAAGTCATAGCTGAATCCCGAAATACCACTCAGCACAAAGTTTCTGTAGCCCCACTTATGTGGTATTTTTGGGTTATACTTCTTTAGCTGGCTTCGCGCTTTTGTTGGTATAATCTGTTCGTCTACAGCTAGAAATTCTTCTTTCGGAACCATGAGTATTCGTTCTTTGATTTGGCTCAGAACAGATCTAATTTTGAATAATCTGTCCTGTCCAGGCTGATCATTTTCAATCATGTCATCATTGTTATTGAAATGCAAGAAACGTTTTATTTCTTCGAATCTGTTACAGCTCATCACATCGCTAACTGTTCTGTAGCCAATATTTGCATTCCAATAGTGTCTTGTTGATGGAAGTTGAATTACCGACGTGTAAATAGTAATTCACATAAATTGTTCTATTTCATATTTTTTATATTAGCTGGTTTATCTGGACGTTGTTGCACTGAGTATAAATTTGATTGGTCTGTGATATGTTCTATAAGACTATCAGGAAAGAGAAACTTTAAAAATTGGACCGAAGTTTCTAATTGTAAAATCGAAGAAGGTAAATTTTCAGAACCAGTAAATTTTGTATCATTTTCTGATCTTCTCAGATTTCCTTTCACCCAATTATGAGATTTCTTCCTTTTATATCGTAGTCTTTCAGACAAAGGGGTATCATCATCTGAGGAATCTGAGGATGTGGCAGAAATGACAATTTCCTTGACATTGCTTGGTAAATTTTCACGCTCCTCATTGTCACTATCTTGACACAATATCATCTCATTTGTGCCGTCTTCATCGGAGAGATCTGATTCTTTACTATCAATACTATTTGGAGTTCTAACTGCTTCATTGTACCATAAAAGAGTTTCGGATCCATAACTACAAAAACAATCAATGAGTCCATAACTTCATAGTGTGCCATATACAAACCCTTTTTGGGATTTTCGAGAGACTTTCAACATTCTTAATTTTTAGTACTTACCTAAGCAGATATCTAATATCACAATAAAATAAATTTCAATTTTTTCTCGCCGTAAAAAACGATTTTACTAGGAAAAATAACCTCTAACTTCGAGTACTGTTTCACGTGGTTCAGAATATGTGTCAGATATGGGCTGCCATGCATCTACGACATTTTTTTGGTTTGTGTCATTACTGTGTCATACATGTGTCTGTACTGACAAAAGCGAAGAACGTCTGTTACTGATGTTTTTTGTTTTTTGTGATAGACGATCTTAATATTTCTCCTTATTGCGAGTTTTTGTTTTTATATCAACTTTAGAACGCCAATTATGCAACCTGCGTTAGTCTTTTATTCCCATTTAAATACTGTTTTTTTTTTAATAACACTCTCCTTATGTGAAGTATATTTATAAACAAAATGCATATAAATTAACAGAAAAAATACAGGGTTTTAGTAAATACATGCAAAAAACTTTAGGTAGTGATTGTACACGAAAAAATAATGACAATTTGTCGTATAAACGTATGTATGCAAACGCTTGGTTTCCGAGATACGGGGGTGCTGAAATTTATCTTACAAACTAAATTTATTTATTGCTCTGAAACCCGTTGAGATATGCAAATGGAATTTGGTTTTTCTGCTGATATTATCATATTGTATTTCTTGGCTGTTGTATAGAAAATGTGTGTTAATCTTTGTAGCTCGTCTTCTGTCTCGGCGGTTAATGCGGCGTCGTCTACATAACATAATATTTGGATTTCTTTGTTCTCCATTCTGTAACTATGAACTTTACGTACTGTTTGTTTTATTTCGTCCATTATTATATTAAAGAGAAGTGGGCTTAACGAGTTACCCTGTCTGACTCCTCTTTGTACTGGTATATACTGTGTTAGTTTTCCATTTATCTTTGCCTGTATTTGATTATGGAAGTACCTACTTAGATGTTTTCGATGGTTTGTATAAGATTGATGTGTGTTTTATACAATAGATGTAAGACGTCTTCGACTTGGATGCAATCGAAAGCCTTTGTCAGGTCTATAAAACATAGATATGCTGGCTTATTGTACTCGATGGCCTTTTCTGTGATTTGTCTTAGTACAAATACGGCGTCTACGCAGGAAATTTCGGATCTGAATCCTTGTTGTTCATCTGATAAAGTTGTTAGTTTATTGATTTTGTTAGTTAGGACTTTTGTGGTTAGCTTAAGTGCGATGTTCAGTAGATTTATACCTCTATAATTGTTTGGGTCTTCTTTATCTCCTTTCTTGAACCTTGGTATCATTATGCTATTTCTCCATGCGTCTGGTACCTTGCAGTGAAATATTATAAGTTTTGTCATCTCTAGGGTTATACTCTCTTCTCCGTATACTAAATAGACTGTCATCTATTTGTTTCAGTTGTATCTTCTGTGCTAGCCTCCTTTGGCACATTTCTCTTATAAAGTCATTCCACAGTGATTCTACATTGAATTTTTCCTCGGTGATTTCCTGTAGAAAATGTTTTGGTGTTATTTTCATTCTTATTTTTGCTAGTACTAATGTGTGTTCACTCCCTGCGTTAAAATCCTACCAATTCTAAAAGAAAACAAGACTCAAACAACCGATATAAAGCCTCGGAACCAGACTATCTAATACAATAACATTAAACCAAAACAATTTCTTCTATTTTAATCAATTTATCACTTCTTTTCTTTAACTTTAAGAATTCAACTCTTCGCCTCTTTTATTGTCGGTTATAAGTCGATTCCTGAGACTATCGACATTTTCGACGAGAGTGAAATAAACTAAGGACTAACCCTAAATGCAAAAATTAAGAGGATTTAAATCAGGTGGTTGAGCGGGCCAATGTTTTGTATCTCCCTGCCTATTTAAACATTTGGATATACTGTATCTAGGTAATTGGATACATTAATATTAAAATGATCTAGAGCATCAGCATACATGAACCACAAGTCTTATTTCAGCTGTAGAGGAATTTCTTTAAAAAGAAAATAGTAAATTTTTTTCTGTAGGAAACTAAAATAAATTTCGACAGTTAATCATTATGGGAGGAAATATGGGTCGAACTGAATGATCACCAGTTACTCCAAGCCATATATTTAACAAAAACTGATGTTGAAAGTAGGCTTTAAAGATTCCATGTGAATTTTCCTCATCCAAATTAATTTAAGAAAAGCATGGACCTGTAATATACATGTTATATAATATATCATTTTTTCCACTTATCCCTTGGAGTTTTTACCCCTTTAAAATGGTTCCCCTCTAAGAACAAAACTTTTATAACAATTTTATTCACCGCTATTGGGGCTATTGTTTTGGCAAATAGAGACAGAGCATTTAAAACCCACCCGTCTACTGATCAGACGTAGAATATCGTTTCGGGTTTTTCTTTATTGGGAGGTGCTTTTGTTACACAGTGTTCGCTGTTGTCAAACCAACCTTTTACTGGAAGGTCGTGTATATCGAACCCATAAACACAATAAGAATAGACTAGGTATAGTGAACAAAATAGTGCAATGCTAAGCACTAGATCAGTGGTCTATCTATCTCTCTTTAGCACCTAGCATAATAAATGTACTCCTACCTCCAGCGTTTCACTACCACCCACCTATATTAGTTTGGTAGATCATACGCGTATGATAGACAAAGATAGCTAGACCACTCAAAGTACCGTCGATGTCTTCTTATCGTGGGGACTATCTCGTCTGGGTTGTTCTGCAGATGAGAATTTACAATCATAATATTTATCATTGCATAAAATATCGTCAGTGGCCAACGTCTACTTCTACGACCTACGTTATAACAGGCGCATTTTTGATCTAAATTGTCAACTCTCCCTTTTGTTGAATTATAAAAAATTTCTGAAAGTTTTTTATCAATAATTTGTATGTAGCTGTATGGTGTAGTGAAGACAGCATTATGACAGATTTGCAAAAATTCAGTGGGAATCTTTTTTGTGTTTTTTCGCACTGTTTACGTAGTCCACATTTTTTCAATTCATTGGCAAATTCCACTGATGAAGCTGATAAAAACCAGTTATCAGCCGTGATGTTTCGATTTCTGTTTACAATAGGTTGTAAAAGTTGTAAAACGTAAAGTGTAGGAATTGAGTTTTTTCGTATTATGAGAATCATCTATTCCAGCACATATAAACGCATTAAATAAATAATGTGTCTTGGCATCACACAAACACATTATTTTTATGCCATATTTATTGGTATAATATGGCATGAATATCTTATAAGTATCAAAATCTTCCCCTAAAGCCTGTAAGTATTCCATCAATAGTCATTAACTGACCACAGGCATAATTTGATTAGGAATTCACAATCATAAGGTTAAATAGTTCTGAAATAGTTGCAAGTTTATCTTCATTCTGGATGCGTTCATATATATATATATATATATATATATATATATATATATATATATATATATATATATATATATATATATATATATATATATATTGTTATGATATGTAAAATCGAGAAAAATATTGGTTTGTTTAAAAATATTTCAAAATTCAATAACATTAAAATAATTCAGATAAGTAGGATAATATCCAACAAACATTTCGAAGAAGGAGAGTTATTAATTTCTTGAATTACCTGTACTAAACAAAATGTAAGCTTTGCATAAATTATTTCTTTGTTATACTTGAGTGACCCGCATAATTTTAAGTGAAAACAAAAAGACAATTGAACGGGGTTTTCCAAAATACATTAATGCAGTGATTAGAGACAAATAGAAGAGATTTTAGAAAGAGGTTTTTGTTAGTTTTTAAGAATTATAGAAAATATCATTTGTAAATAAGTTTTAGGAAATTTTATAATTATAGGTAAAATTTTGTTTGTTATCGAAATGAAAAAATGGGGGAATTGTGACGAGTTTTGATTGGCGGAGATTGAAAAAGGTGGGATAAGTATGTAGGAAAAAGTTTAGCGAGATTGAGGAGAGAGAAAAGATATAGGCAGTTGGTTTCAAAGTCTGTAAGAGGAACAGTGATTGTTCTCTGGCGGTTCCTGAAATGTAGCAAGCAGTAGTGTTGAATGTTAGTGAGTTTTTGTGGAGTTAGTGTATCTGACAGAAGCTGAAGCAGCAAAATATTGTAAGTCATATTTCTCTACTTATATTCCAAGAGTCACTGTTCAGGCCAACGAGAGATTCAGTTTATCGTAAAGAGAAGATATTCCAAGAGTCATTTTTCACTCGGGCCAACGAGAGATTCAGTTTATCGAGAGGAGAAAGGCTATCATAATTTGAATGATTTGTGCTTTTGAAGGAGATCATTAAGGACGATATACTTGCAACAATCTGTGTAAGATTGCTGATTACATAGGGAGCGGTTGAGAGGAGATAATACAGTCTACAAGGAACAAGGATTTGGACCACTCATCATCAGAGAGAGATATTTTTGTTTTCTGCAGTTTTGTTCTTTTATTGATAACACAATTTTTACACGTAATTTAGAAAGGATATAAATATTTTGATTAGGAGAGTTAGAATAGTTTGGGATTTTGAGATTTCAATTAATATTGTTTGTACCATAAATTTTGATTGTTCACGTACGGAGAACAAAATTTTGAGAATCCTTATATGAGGCTTGTTTATTGAAAACGTTTGAGTGTGAATTATTTCATTATTTTTATTTCAATATATAGTGTTAGATCATATGTGTTTTTTATTATTCCGGTATTCTCTGGACCTTACCTTTCACATGTAATAGCATAGATATTGAAGCACGAATTTAACCCTGAGATAAAAGAATTAAAAATTGTGATAAAGTCATAATCATATCATTTAAATAATTTTAATTAATCAAAAAAATTAATTAGCTAATTATTGCTTGGCGCACCAAGACTTTAAATATCACAATAACTGGCTTCCAAAACGTGGGGCTTGAAAATATCGCAGCTTTACATTTGAAGGAAGGGAAAGAGATCTGGAATAAGTACAGGTGATCCAGAGATAAAAACATATAACATTGAGGGAATTTGAATTTGAAAGTATTTTGACAATTTTTCCAGGGAATATAAATTTGATTTATTGATTGATCGTAGTTAGTGGATATTTACTGCTATTGAATTATTTGATTTTATTTTCTTTACTAATCGTACATTTGATATTTATTTTGAATTATTTGAATTTTACTGATTGCATATTTGATATTTGTCGTGAAAATTTAATACATTTGAGGAGAAATATTGTCGTCTTCTGAAACATATAGAGTGTTGTAAAATTTCACATTTGGCGGGGACAAAAACAGTAACAAAAAGAAACAACATGTCGACCACAAGGAGTCAAAGCAAAATGCAAGAAAGGAAGGAGGATAACAGAGAAGAGGAAACAATTGTTGAAGAAGGATCGGATAATGAAGGAAATGTTACAATATTTGAGGAGAAAAAAGAATTATCAGGAATAGAGAAAATATTACAACTAATGCAATTACAGACACAACAAATAAAAGAGAATCAAAGGGAAACAAAACAAACAATGGCAGAAACAAAACAAACAATGGAAGAAAACCAACGGGAAACAAGACAAGCAATAGAACTAAATAACAGAAATATAGAGCAGCGTCTGGAAAACTATGAACAGGAAATTAAAGGATGTGTTGAGGGGATAAAGAAAGAACTGATACAACAGATAGAAGAAATAACCCTAAAGAATGCAAAACAAGAGACAGAGATTAAAGATATCCAAAATACAATGAAGGAGATACAAAATTGCCAGAGAAAGGAACTAGAGATGCAGAGAGAAGAAATAGAAACTAAAATGAAGGATATTAAGACTGTCCAGAAAAAGGAATTAGAAAAATTAGAAACAAAATTTGAAAACGTTTTACAAGAAGACATGCGAGAAATAGAAAGAAAAATGGAGGAAATCAAAAAGGAACAAAATTCAGAGGAAAGAAGGGAAATGGTCATCCATGGAACAAGCGAGGCGAAAATACAATTTGGCGGGGATATTCGGAAAACACACCCAGTACCGTTTGTTAAAAATTTGAAAACCAAATTACAACATATGAGATATTTTGACGATTGCAAAGAAACAATTAGAAACCATTTGAAAGAAGGAGCAGCGTTATGGTATGAAAGCAAGGAAGATGAGTTTGAAAATTGGACAGATTTTGAAAATAAATTTCTCAACTATTTCTGGGGGAAAAATAAACAGAGAAAAATCAACCAAGAGCTACAGAATGGAAAATATCACGAAAAAATGGGAATATCTGAAGAAAGATATGCTTTGCAGATATATAACAATTCAAAATATCTAGAATACAAATATTCTACCGAACAGCTGGTAGAAATGATCAGCAGACATTTTGAGGAAACGTTGGAAGATCACGTGATTTTGAGAAACTATCAAGATGTTGATAGTTTGTGCCAATTCCTTCAATTAAAAGAAGCGAAAAGAAAAGAAATGAGAAATAGAAGACAACATGACCAATATAATGGAGCGGAAAGAAGGTATTCATCAAATTATGACCAGAGAAACCGACATCCCAGATCAACAAACGAATATAGGCCGAGAAATTACAATAATTACAATAGACAACAAAATTACGATAACAGGAATGACACACAACAGAGAACATATGAAAATCACAACAGGAATAGAGATGCACAAAATCCTCCGAATAGGAATACTAACGAACAAAGGGACGATAGAAATAACCAGAGCTTCCAACAACAAAATAGAAGGGAGATGAATCATGTAGCAATAGGAAACGACAGACAAATTTCTAATTCTAATCTAATATTTTTAGATGCATTTATAAAACATAAAGCGATTAAAATTGTGATTGATTCTGGATCGGAGATATCGCTAATCAATAAAAAACTAGTAAAAGAATTAAATTTGGACAGATTTGTGTATAAGATTCCTAGGGTTGATTTAGTGGGTGCAAACAATAAAAATTTGACGACAGTAAACGAAGGCTTGGGAGTACAGATAAGAGTGGGAAACAAATTCCATATTATGAAATGTGTGGTGATTGAAGATTTAAATCATGATATGATAGTGGGAATTGATGAATTGAGGAAAAAAGATATCACCATAAATTTTTCGGAAAATAAACTGGAAATCAGAGCAGAACCAGACAACACAGGAGAAGAAAAGCAAACAGATAGGAAAACAAATTCTGGAAGGATCAATGCACAGGAAAAACGCAAAGAAATCGATATGACTGTAGAGGATAAACCGAAAGTACAAGAACAAGATCTAACAGAAAAGAAAAAGAGAAGGAAGAAAAAGAAGAAGAGTTCGAAAAGAAAGCAGGAAAATAAGATGGAGACCAGAGAAAAACAGGAAATAGAAGGTACAGAAGAATTGTTGGCAACCGATGATAAAACAGAATGGAAGCAGGAAGAAAAAGAAGGTATCATCAGAGAAATGAAAGGAATAGAAACATGGTGCTCGGAATACCAAAGGGAATTAGAGGATAAAAAGAAAACAGAAGAAAAAATGGCATTGATGGACGAGAATCCAGAATTTTGTGAAGAAGTATTATGGACAGTGAACACATGTGAACAAAAGGTGGATGAAAGAAAAATTAATTGTGGAAAAAACATGGAGAAGGAAATAGAGAAGATTTTAGGAAACCATGGAGATTTTGTTAATAAAGTAAATCAAGTGGTTAAAAATTATGAACTTTCTTTTAAGGGAAAATACTTGGAAAAATTTAAAACGAAAATATATCCAATCCCGTATAAAGACAGGCAATATACGGGGTATTTTAACATTCACGACATCTATCAATATCATGAATAGATTTTAATAACATAGTGAAATAATTTGATCCTAGAAAACTTTTGTCATTTTTAAAATTTAACAAAGAGTTTTCGGCAGATCAAATGGCGGGGATTTGTTATGATATGTAAAATCGAGAAAAATATTGGTTTGTTTAAAAATATTTCAAAATTCAATAACATTAAAATAATTCAGATAAGTACGATAATATCCAACAAACATTTCGAAGAAGGAGAGTTATTAATTTCTTGAATTACCTGTACTAAACAAAATGTAAGCTTTGCATAAATTATTTCTTTGTTATACTTGAGTGACCCGCATAATTTTAAGTGAAAACAAAAAGACAATTGAACGGGGTTTTCCAAAATACATTAATGCAGTGATTAGAGACAAATAGAAGAGATTTTAGAAAGAGGTTTTTGTTAGTTTTTAAGAATTATAGAAAATATCATTTGTAAATAAGTTTTAGGAAATTTTATAATTATAGGTAAAATTTTGTTTGTTATCGAAATGAAAAAATGGGGGAATTGTGACGAGTTTTGATTGGCGGAGATTGAAAAAGGTGGGATAAGTATGTAGGAAAAAGTTTAGCGAGATTGAGGAGAGAGAAAAGATATAGGCAGTTGGTTTCAAAGTCTGTAAGAGGAACAGTGATTGTTCTCTGGCGGTTCCTGAAATGTAGCAAGCAGTAGTGTTGAATGTTAGTGAGTTTTTGTGGAGTTAGTGTATCTGACAGAAGCTGAAGCAGCAAAATATTGTAAGTCATATTTCTCTACTTATATTCCAAGAGTCACTGTTCAGGCCAACGAGAGATTCAGTTTATCGTAAAGAGAAGATATTCCAAGAGTCATTTTTCACTCGGGCCAACGAGAGATTCAGTTTATCGAGAGTAGAAAGGCTATCATAATTTGAATGATTTGTGCTTTTGAAGGAGATCATTAAGGACGATATACTTGCAACAATCTGTGTAAGATTGCTGATTACATAGGGAGCGGTTGAGAGGAGATAATACAGTCTACAAGGAACAAGGATTTTGACCACTCATCATCAGAGAGAGATATTTTTGTTTTCTGCAGTTTTGTTCTTTTATTGATAACACAATTTTTACACGTAATTTAGAAAGGATATAAATATTTTGATTAGGAGAGTTAGAATAGTTTGGGATTTTGAGATTTCAATTAATATTGTTTGTACCATAAATTTTGATTGTTCACGTACGGAGAACAAAATTTTGAGAATCCTTATATGAGGCTTGTTTATTGAAAACGTTTGAGTGTGAATTATTTCATTATTTTTATTTCAATATATAGTGTTAGATCATATGTGTTTTTTATTATTCCGGTATTCTCTGGACCTTACCTTTCACATGTAATAGCATAGATATTGAAGCACGAATTTAACCCTGAGATAAAAGAATTAAAAATTGTGATAAAGTCATAATCATATCATTTAAATAATTTTAATTAATCAAAAAAATTAATTAGCCAATTATTGCTTGGCGCACCAAGACTTTAAATATCACAATAATATATATATATATATATATATTCGGTTTTTTATAACGTCTTACGACGTTGTCCGACTCCCAAACGCCACTGTATTGAGTTAGGTCTTCGTCCAGATTTCGAGCGCTAATCGCTTTCCTAACTCCCAGGTTCCAGCTCTGTGGTGGTCTTACCCGTTTCCTCTTCTCTGGGGGTTGCCACATCATCGTTTTTTTAGGCAATCTTTCGTCCCCCATTCGGCTCACATGCCCAAACCATATGAGCTGTTTTCTCTCAATATCCTCAACTATAGTGCCCTCTATACCCATTTGTTGTTTTATCACTTCATTCCGTATTCTGTCGGCTCTTGATATTCTCATCGATCTTCTGATGGCATCCATTTCCGTGGCTTCGACCTTTTTCTTATATTTTTCGGTTATTCTCCATGTCTCAGCTCCATAAAGTAGGCTAGTTTTAACCATTGTCTCATAGATGTTTCATTTTCTTTTCTTTGATATTTCTTTACTCCATAGAATTCCGTTCAAACATGCTATAGCTCTTCGTGCTTGTACAATTCGATGTTCTATTTCTCGTTCGTGTTTTCCACTACGGTCGAAGATGACGCCCAGGTATTTATATTCGTTGCATGGATTTATTTTTTGATTGTTATCGATATCGAGTTGTTCTGCTTCAGCTCCAATTAAGAGGTATTTTGTCTTTTCTAAATTGATATTTAATCCCCATTTCTGGTATTCTTCAATTAGTTTTCTAAGCATGTATTCCATGTCATCTTTGTCATTTGAGATTACCACCTGATTATCTGCAAACTGTAAAGTATATATGTAATCCTGATCGTTCAATTGTATACCCATTCCTTTGACTTTCCTTTTCCATTGTTTCAGAGCTGCAGAGATATAAATCTTAAATAGAGTCGGAGAGATACAACATCCTTGTCTGAGACCCTTAGTAACTGAAAATTTTTCAGCTAAGAGGTTACCGAATTTTATTTGGGAGTTTGAACCATAATATAGATCTTTGAGAGCACTAACCAATGTTTGATGTATGTTTGATGTGCCCAGGACTTACAATAGTTTATTTAGCGGGACTGTGTCATATGCCTTCTCAAGATCTACAAAAGTCATATGTAACTCTTTATTTGTCACAATTTTCTTTTCTATAATTTGTTTAAGACAGAAGATGCGTTCATTTCTCGTGATACTATTATCACAGCTCAATGCAGCGCATAAGAAACAAAAACGTTTCAGTGTCATAGTGGCGTGAAAAATGTCCCGATCCGTTAGATATGTGGCCCAAAACGAACTTACATCTTCATTATTTGATTTAAAAGCACCAGACAGCAAAAGCAAACCAACGAAGATTTTCATTCCTCTGCTGCTAAAAAAGTTATTGCTAATAAAAATATTCCGTATTTAATTTTTTTTTAATTTAGATATTTTCTTCTAGTTGACAATACTTAAAATAATTTCGTAAAAGAAACTTTTTTAAAATATTAGATCTCGGTCTGACACAGTTACGATTACATTATATAGATGTCCGTAACTGATAATCCTCCATCTTTAGTCCAATGGCACTGTTGAGTTGAATTCTTAGACCATTAAAGCTTATTGAATCCAACAGAAAACATCAATAAATTGTTCAGTTTTGTCTAGTTCAAACTAGATGGCGATGCGAACGGCTTAGATATTTAAAAGTAAACATGCAAAAAACAGTTCAAAATCAATAACATTTAAATTTCAAATATACATTTTTTAAACTTTTGGTTTTAATAATATTAAGATGAATAAACTTCAATTTTGTCAGAGGAAGAACTATACTTTAAGTTAACAATTAAATAAAATTAATAATTAATCTTGCATATTTATATTTCTAACGTAAATTTTTTCAATATTTTTTCTAGGAACGAATAAAGTTGAGACTATGTCACTTAGCGGTTATATTATTATTCTAATACGACCTGTTGTTAGCATAGATATTGTGGTTAGTCCCGTAAACCACAGCTATTTAGTGTAAAGACCGCTCTTTCACATATTGTATCTAACTTTTGTAAATGAACCTATATAAAAGTAGTCTTCCTTTGCATTAAGGTACAGTGTAGAATCTCACTAATCTGGCACTATAAAAAACAGAGGAGTGCCGGATTATTGAAATCTTAATATTAATGGATTTTAAAAATAAAAAATTCGTAATAAATAAAATAAAGCATTTCATAAACGGAATAGGTACAACATATTATGCATCTGTGTTCTTGTTCCACACGTTTTTTATAACTGTAGCCTATCTCACATTTAACTATTCTCCGTTCATAAATTGTTGAGAGCACGAAATGTGCCTCAAACTCATAAAACGGTCGTAAACCATAGGCGTTCCTGAGGTGTTTATTCATTAAATAGTAATATAATATTTTTTATTACTGTTATATATATATAATATTAATAATATTTTAATACTAATATATTTAGCAAAAAAACAATTAAAACTTTCAAGGCTAATGTTATGTAATTATATTATATTAATAAAAATAAGAATTTAACCATTAACAATTTTATAAATAAGAATACCTTATCTCTTTGGATATTTCAATACTAATCTTCGCGTTTAATCACTTTACTAGAAAACCTGGAATTCATATCCGAAGGTACTATTCGTTGCAAGATAATTAGGATGGAATTCCCCAGATTTTTAATAATATAATGGGTATGCTTTGGCCACGTGCCTCGTTTGTTCAGTTTATATTCGAAACTTAACTTAAAAGGGTGAAGTTATTACGAACGAAAACAATTTTTTGTTTAGTACGTTTTTGATCGCATGTAATTTACGGCTCGTCGGTGTGTCCGCGTCTACGGCAGTAATTAGCGTCTCGAATATTTCTTTTGCGAATTATATGCAGTGCGTAAGTGATTTTTTATTCCATATACCTACGAACATATACGTACCTTTCGCTCGTGCTCGTTTTGTTGGATTGTTTGTGATGGCTTCATCATCAACATCATCAAATTTTACACCGGTACTGTTGCGTACACTCAGTAAGTCTGTCTATTCACCAAGAGAGAAGACTATTGTCCTAAATGTTCACGATGCTCTGGTTTCTCAGAATCCCACAAACACTGTTCGCAACATAGTCGAAAGTTGTGCCAACATAACTGGCGTAGGAGAGTCAACTATATATAGGTTCCTATCAGAAAGAAAAAAACACGGTATAGCTAACCCAAACACAAACGAACACTTAAAGAGAGGGAAAAAGCGTATTGAAATTGATGAATTTGCCAAAAATGGTATTCGAAGGAAAATTCATGGATTTTTTTTCAAAAAAGAAATACCAAACCTAAACAAAATTTTACAAGAAGTTAGGGACGACCCGGATTTGCCTCATATCGCACGAACTAAATTGTGGCAAGTTTTAAAAGAATTAAATTTCCGGTGGGAGAAATCAGACCGAAAATCACTTTTGATTGACCGGGAGGAGATAATATATGTTGGGGAAGAAATTATCTAAGATCCATACGAAAATTCCGGGCTGAAGGAAGGCCCATCTTCTACCAGGATGAAACGTGGGTAAACTCAGGTCATACTCTAAAAAAAATTTGGTCAGATAAAAATATATTAAGCTCCAGGCAAGCCTTTATGAAAGGTTGGTCTACTTGTATCTCCCCACCTTCTGGTAAAGGCAGTAGATTAATAATTTCTCACATTGGCAGTGAAAAAGGATTTGTTAAGCATGGTTTGTTGGAATTTCAGTCCAAAAGCACAAAAGACTATCACGAGGAGATGACAGCTGATGTTTTCGAAGAGTATTTTGAGCAGATGATTGAACACATACCACCAAATTCAATTATAGTATTAGATAATGCACCTTATCATTCACGACTAGTAGAAAGACTTCCAACGACTGCATGGAAGAAACAGGATATTCTTGACTGGCTGCGGAATAAGTATCTGCCTTACGAAGATGGAATGGTAAAAGCAGAACTTCTAAAAATTGCCCGGCAACACAAATCTAAGTTCAAGGAATACGTAGTTGACAAAATGGCGGAAAGGCGAAACATTACAGTCCTTAGACTTCCACCCTACCACTGCGTAATAAATCCAATTGAACTCATTTGGGCACAAATGAAAAGTTATGTGGCTAGAAAAAATACGTTATATAAAATACAAGCTGTACGTGAATTGTTATACGAGTCTCTACAACATATTACAGAACAAAACTGGAAAGATGCAGTAAGGCATGTAATAGAAGAAGAACAAAAAATGTGGGATCTTGATAACATAATTGATGCGACCGTAGAGACACAACCGCTAATTATTAACCCTCAAGATGACTCGGATTCCGAAGTTGATCCTATTTATTTTGAATTTGAATAGTTTTCTAATCGTAATTATATAAGGTAAGTAATAATAGTTGTAATCGTAAGGTATTAAAGGGAAAAGGCGCAAAATGTCGCCTGTCAAAATGTTCAATGTGTTTTAAATGTATTCATTTTTTTTTCAAATCCTGAGAAAACTAAACAGCATTTTTGAAAAATTTAAAGGCAGAATGAAATATTTTTTAGAATAAATAAAAACTTTCTTTTGCATGCAATATTTTCAATTAAAAATTATACCATATTTTCTCTTTTATTTTCACCCCTGTTACATAACATATTAAAATAAACATTGTAGAAGTTTTCAGGGACTTTCTGCCCTGAGTAATAATGTAATCTTTCATTCTGCGTTTAAATTTTTCAAAAATATTTATTAGTTTTCTCCGGATTCGAAAATAATGGATACATTTAAAACACATTGGAAATTTTGCCAGGCGACATTTGGCGCCTTTTTCCTTAATTAAATAAATGTATCTTTTACAAATGGCAAGAAACTTTTTATTTTTGAATAAAATAAATAAGTTTTATTAAAAAATACAATTTACATAAGTACAATTTAAAAAATATATTTATTTAGTTCAAATAAATGTTTTAATCATATACTCTATGACACTGGTCGTTCATCTCTAACCATTCAAAATACCTCCGTAATAGGATTATAAGGTATTGTATTCCTTCAGATATAAGGTGGGTTAGTCGAAAACGTCTTAAACCGTCAGTTTTAGGTTGGTTTTTACTATTATATCATATTACCTATCCTCTCTGTATTTCAGTTTTCTAATTAGGGTTAAACTTGTAGTGAGCTATCAACAAATTGTGAACCGACTGTATTTGGGAAAATTGTAGTCCTCGTTTAAAAATCTTTTCTCGCATGTTTCAAAAAATTGTATTTAATATCTTTGACAGATACGCCATTTCATACGTCAGTTGTAGTCATTTTTGGATCTAATATTTCTACTAGGCTTTCTTCATCTTTTTGTACTGCTTTACATATTTATTCATGTTATAATTTGTCTTGTTTCTATCTTTTCACACCAACAATTTAAATCTTCTTCACTTGTCTCGAATCCTCTTTCTGACAAAATTTGAAACATAGATTATCTTCAGGATCACATTTTTTATATTTATTGTTATAGAGGTAGGTCATATCTTTTTCCATGGTAGGCGATATCTTTTTCCATGATGATTGAAGTAAGTTAGGTGAAACAGAGCTCCATGCTTGAGCGGGAGAGAATAAAGGCTCTGCGTTATTTTACTCTGGGAAATAATATTGGATAAACAATTATTTATCTATATTAGACTTTATTTATGGATAACATTTTGATCCATCAGCTGCAATAAAAGTGTGAAGTTTGGTGTTAGGAAGATGGTTTGGATATTCCCATCACTTGATCTAAGTTCTTGTTCAGTTGGGTAAAGGTTTCAAGCACGAGATGGATTTTTTTAATAAACTTCGTCACGTCCGAAGCAAATTCTATTTGATGAATGGAATCATTGACTAAACACCTCTCTCGTGACTCAACTTTTGAATTGTTGTAGCAGACTGGCAGATGACTAATTTTTAAAGCTCTAGAATTTTTAGCTTTACGAATCACTAACAAATCATACTTCTCTGTTGCAGTAGAAATTAAACAATTTTTCACCCGATATAGTTAACGGACGTATACCAAATTGCTTTTTAAATTTATCCAGCTATCCAATATTGGCACAAAATTATCTTTCTGTGCAATTTTCTATAAAACTAAATCACTTTTGCTTTCCAGAATTTACCAGATTCCTGTGGTAAAGAAGCTAAAATAGCTAGTTGTTAATTCTTGACATTCACGTGATATTCACGTGACAACTTCCATATTATAACAAAAAAAGCTGAGAAGAAGATAGCATATCTGGCCTGATTATTGTCAAACACAACTGTTATAATAAAAAGGGCCAGTTTTTTGTTTATTTAACTTTATTATGATTTAGAGAGCTCCAGAGTCAATATCAGTAGTTAGACAAAAAAAATATAGGCAGATACTTGAGAGGGCAGGCACAAAGAAAAGATCTATTGATTTTGGTCTCGGTTTACCACACGGTGTCAGTAGCTTCGCTACAAGTTATCATCAGAATTCTTCTACTTTCAGTGCCTATTCGTTCCGAATATTGGCAATCATTCTGGCTATAATTATTTTATTGACTGATGCTTTAAATAGATTCGTTGTTGTTGTGGAGAACCATTTCCTCAGGTTCTTCAACCATGATATTCTCCTTCTCCCAATTCCTCGCTTTCCGAATACTTTACCCTGTAGGATTACCTTCAGTAATCTGTATTTAGTGCTGTTTCTCATTATATGTCCGAGATATTCCAACTTTCTCCTTTTAATGGTATACATCACCTCTCTTTCTTTGCCCACTCTTCGTAATACGGTCTCGTTGGTTATCTTGTCTGTCCATGATATCCTTAGAATTCGCCTGTATAGCCACATCTCGAAGGCTTCAAGTTTTTTCTCCATTGCTTCAGTTAGTGTCCAGGATTCAACTCCGTAATACAATATTGAGAAGATATAACATCGTAGGAGCCTTACTTTTATCTCCAGATTAAGATTGTGGCTTTTAAAGAGTTTGGCCATGTTATTGAATGCACTCCTAGCCTTCTTTATTCTACATTTTATTTCCTGTGTGATCCCATTGTTCATTTACTGTTGTTCCAAGATAGTTATACTGTTTTACTCGGTCCACTGGTGTATTATTGATAAGTAGTTGAGCGTCTCTAACTTTATTTTTGCTGATGATCATAAATTTATTTTTTGTTATATTTACTTGAAGTCCAAATCTTTCACTTACTTCATTTACTTTGTTTATCAGTTGCTGTAAACTGTTCAAACTGTCTGCAAAAATAACGGTGTCGTCTGCATAACGGATGTTGTTTAGGCGTTATCCATTTAGAAGTATTCCATGTTCGCATTTTTCCAAGGCTTCACTAAATATTTCCTCTGAATATAGATTAAATAATATAGGTGAAAGTATACAACCTTGTCTAACGCCTCGTAGAATCTGGATCATTTCCGTTGGTTCACCTCCAAAATTCGTTCTTATTGTGGCTGATTGGTTCCAGTATAAATTTTGTATTATACGCCGATCTTTATCATCCATTTGGGCTTTTGTTAGAATATCCATCATTTTTTGGTGTTGAACTGTATCAAATGCATTTTGGTAGTCCACAAAGCAGGTGTAAATATCGCAAGTCATATCTCTGCATCTTTGAAATAATACTTGTAGACTAAACAGTGCATCTCTTGTACCTACGCCATTCATGAATCCAAACTGTGTGTCTTGTATTCTCTCTTCGCATAGCTTGTATATTCTACGATGTATAATTTTAAGAAAAAGTTTTAATGTATGGCTCATTAGACTTATTAGCCTATATTCTCCGCACTTTTTTGCTCCCTGTTTCTTTGGTAAGGTAATAAATTCTGAAAGTAGCCAATCTTTTGGGATATTGCCTGTGTCATAGATATTATTGAAGATTTTACATAGTACTCTTAAAGATTCATCATCAAGAAGTTTAAGAAATTCAGATTGTAGTCCGTCTGGTCCTGGAGCTCTACCTTCTTTTAGTGATATTATATATATATCACTAAGAATCACTATATATTATATATATCATCAGAATAGTTCCCATGAATTTTATGGCTGAATAAACAGCATTAATATTCAACAGAGCAGGGCACAACAATCTTGAACTTATAAAGAAGGCAGTACGCCAGACAGATCCTTTGAAATGGCAGAAATAGTGGGATGCAAACCAGAAAAATGAACAATGGAGAAATATTAACTCTTAGATGAAATGCAAATATAAAACTAGGGACTACTAACTGACATAGCTGCTCACTGGTTAGGGAACGTTCTAAGCATTGTGTTGTGTCGCCACATGTGTTGCAACGATCGAAACACTGCGGAGCATACTGTCTTTGTTTGAGAAGATGATACAGAGAGCGGCAGGATATCAACCTGCTCTTGTAATGGGTACTAACTCCGGATAATAAGCAGCATGACCAGCAGTAAACAAAAAGAGGAAAGACAAAGGCAACGCGACTTAAGAGAGAAGCATACAGGCAGTCAAAGGTATCTGAGATTACATAGACGAAATGATATTTCCGGATGCCTAATACGCGATGAAAAGAAGAGTTTTTTATTGATTGATTTATAGCTTCTATGTAAACTTGGTATTAGAAAAACGACAAACGTTTTAACCCTATTATAAATCAACGTTCAGCTACGCTACTTTTTATGACTCACCGTATAGCAAATTTGCTTAATAAACTGTTTTTGTATTCACTTTCATTAAATCGAGCCACGATCTTACGGAAATATTTTGTATCAAATTTGAACCTCTAGTAGAAAATAGAAACTAGTGTTACACTTTCCCTTTTATTCGTTTATTTTTGTTTCTATTAAATTTAAATTGTATTCGGATGTGTAAATTGGTTTGCTTGTTAGTAGCATCCTATAATTATTATGCATCAATACGAAAATAAAAGTTGTTGCTTTCGTTTTTTTAGTTAATGTTGTCCGGTGATTTTTTTGGTTTTTTTAATAAGTTGGCTTTCTGGTAGAGTAGACTTAGCCATTGCATTACAGCAACTAAAAGATTTTATATATTAAGTTTTCAATTAAATGTTAGATAAGACAGCTGGTGTGGTGGTGTATATTATTGACTTGTTGTAATATATTGTCTAAAGCTAACTTAATTCTTCAATTAGTCGAAATACCGCAATAGCTATAGAGTTCAAGAACTGCCAAAGAGTGTTTCGGGATTCAAAAAGATCCTAAAATACTTAAAAAATAAATAAAAAAATAAGAAGGAAATGAAATAACATACAAAATTGTAATATATAAAATAATCAACACATTTTATCTAAAACCAAACCCCATAATAATGAAAAAGAACACAGAATGACATTTAGAAAGTATCTTATGAATGTGACAATTTTTACTTAGGACCACTAAGTGTATACAAAACATGAATTTTAAATTAAAAACGGAGAAGTTGACAGATCTCAAATATGCAAACATGCCTGGGACAATAAAAATAGATTCGTATAGAAAGATGCCTGAGAAGTTTTATTAAAAAACATATAGAAAAAGAACAAAATTAAGAAAGTAGTTACCATCTTACTAAATAAACCAAAACAATATAGATAATAAATATGCAAACTCGTCAATAGAATGCAGTTAAATCTGCTTATCAATAGTAAAATAAGAAGTTACCAAGAAAATGTCATACTACCTTTGTGGGAAATGTGCCATTGGAGATAACTTTAAAAGTATTAAAAGCAGAATTAGAAAGGGATGAAACATTGACAATAAAACCAAACTGAATGTACTAGCTATCATATAGTTACTAACACTTTGCACAGAACACTTATTTTCAATCTTCCTTATGCAGATATATTCATGCAGTATTTCGAACAAAACATTGTACACAAACAAGACAAACAACCCATAGTATGGTGGAGATATGTAGATGATACATGTTCTCCATTTAACCTCATGGACCAGAAGCAATGAACAAATTTGTGATGGACAACAATAGAGAAGCATCAATTCATTTCACAATGGAAAAATATTATAACAATTCCCTTCCTATTCTGGATGTGTTAATTACAAAAAACGGTGCAGGATAATACAAACAAAGTTTACAGAAAACCAATCCACACCAACAGATATTTAATTTACCGCTCAACCCACAAACTAAACATCAAAAAATAAATTATTAGATCATTATATGATAGGTCTCGAAACTATTGCTGTAATGAAAATGTAGTTTGGAAGAAAAAACATGCAAATAAGTCAACAAAGAACCAACTAGATGTAAAATAAAAATTGATGGCATCAGTATTAAACAAATAATGGAAATAAAATACCTGGGAATTACACTGTCTAGCTATCAAGACCTGGACAAAGAAGTGAGAGATCAAGTACAAAAAGCAGAGGAGACCCGTGTCGTAAAAATAGCAAGAGATAAGTCACCAATCGGCAGAAGAAGTATCGGATGACCGTGCAAAATATGAAGTGACAACCCTCCATAGATGTATTAATCCGCCAATGAACAAGCAGAATTGCTTATAAAGACGAAGAAGAAAAAGGATTATTTAAATAAGGTATTATACATTGAGGCTGCATCAACAGACAGAAATGTCGCATGTGTGAAAGAAAGAAATGGAGAATATTACAGAATCCACCCTATAGTCCCGATTTATCGCTTTGCGATCTTAAATCTTTGCGCCTCTGAATAATTAAAAGGTAATTGTTTTCTGTCGGGCAAAAGAATACAAAGTGTCGTAAAAGAATTCTTCCAGCAACTGAAACAAGAATTATTTAAGCCATTTATACATCGGTTGTTAATATAATTAGTACGTGTTTAAGTGTAGTGATAATTATTTGTAAATGTACTTGCCAATAATTTTTTTCTGGACCAAAGATGAGTTTTAATTGAACACGCCTCGTATGTTTACTCAGTTCTCTTATATGGCTGTAAAACCTGAATACTCAAAATAAATACTTCAAGGCACTTAGAAGCCTTTAGAATGTGGATTTATAAAAGACTTTTAAAAATACCCTAGACTGATTTAGATAAATTTCTTAGACCTTGTTTGGAAGCACGATAGAGAATCTGTGCTTATAGAGACAGAAGAAATAATTTTGAAGATAGCGAACTTATAAGAGAAGAAACGGGTGGAGAGAAAAAAAGCAACTAATATTTTTTATATGATCAAAACATAGATTAATGAAGGACATGAAGGACATTTGTAAAAAAAAGTTGGTAAGATATACATGTTACAAATATGCTCGTCAGATGTTTATTAAAGTATAATCTACGGAATTGGAATTTTAACTCGATATAATAATAAAAGAAATAGAGCTAATTGTAATTTGTTTAAAAAACGACGAATGTAGTGATGATGATGATGATACTGTCATTATCATCATCACTACAATCCTAAGAAAAATGAGGCATACAATTTTGGCTTTAACCCGTAAGATTTGATTATTTGTATTTTATTTTGTAGTGTATTGGAAGTGATAATTTGAGAGCTTGGTTTTATTGCACTTCTGCTGATTTCTTTAGAGCAGCGGTATCGAAAATGCGAATTGCCATGATGGTTGCCAACCTTCTCGGAGGAGATGGCACGCGAAGAAGAAGAATTGAAAGTGTGGTCATATTATTTTGATATAAATTCTAGAGACAATTCTTTTATCAATATTTAAAATTTTTTTACTTATTATGAACAGTTCTTTATAAAAACACTTGTCATTTTCTACCATAAAACTTTTGCTATGATGCATTTACTTCTCAAGAATAGAAAAAGTTCAATTAAAAAATAGTTACTATCTAAGATACAGCTTCTGAGTCTTTCTTCCCTGTCTTGCTCCATATTAATTGGGTTGAAAATATCTTTCAGTTTTTTATTTTTAACAATTTAATAAATTTTAACTTTCTGTAATATTTATTGGATATATATGTAATATATTAAAAAATATTCTTCACCAACTCACATTTGTAGTTCTGCAGAGGGCCTCGAAAACACTCCAATCCTCCTCTGTGTTACCGGACATACGCAAACCATCAAAAGTTCAATCACAACACACTTCTTTGTGGGTACTTGAATCTAACCGCTAAATAAAAAAGTATGCTAACCACCTGAGAAATTCGCAACGTTGTTAGTCGGCACAATGAGGATGAAAGGCACAATAGGCTGTTTCTGTTTGTATAATCAATATCTCAATAACAACTTGTTTCGGCGATATGTCATCCCATCGCATAAAGGCATTCAGCTCCGATTGGATTGTCCTGTTTTTTATGTTAGTAAAGAATAGAGTTCATTCACATTTCGAATTATGTGGTAATGTTATCTTATTGATGCTACTACTTTTATTTGGGGTATATTTTATCGATACCTCTGAATTAACCTTTAACGGGTGACGTGCTAAAAATATCACGCAAACCGGTGACTTATTTAACTTATTTAAGTATTTTTTTAATTAAAACAGATGTCACAACAATCAGGGTCTATTAAGTACTACATAATATATGTAAGGGTTATAGTTTATAATTTATACAGTGTGGTGGAAACGAAAACACTAAATTCAGTAATTTGAAAACTGGTGACTTACAAAATCTTGAACAAATCGATTTTTATTTCTAAATGAACGTCTTTTAGGTTACTATTTTTCGTCATCTATGTAAATGAGATGATTTTTGTAATTTCATTATATGTATATGTAAAAAGAATGAGAAAAAGTTTGATACCGAAGTGATAAAGGAAGACAATATAATCAATGAAGGCGAAGAAAACACAGAGCCAGAGCAAATAAGTAGAGAAGAAGTAATAGAAGGATTATCAAATATAAAAATAGGCAAGGCAGGTGGAGATGATGAAATTGAACCGGAAATGGTAAAGTACATGGGAGAAGAAGGAATAAACTGGCTATGGAAAATATATAAAGAGGCGTGGGAAAAACAAACAATCCCTAAAGACTGGCAGAACAATATCATCGTGCCAATATACAAAAAAGGAGAACATGTAAACTGCGACAACTATAGGGCAATATGTCTATCATCGGTGTGCTTTAAAATATATACGAAAATAATAGAGAAGAGACTGAGACAAGAACTAGAAATGGTATTGGGAGAAGAACAAATGGCATTTAGACCGAGAAGACAGACAAATGACAACATATATATCATTAGAAACCTAATAGAAAGAAGCATAGATACGGGAAAAAAACTAGTATTAGCATTCATAGACCTAAGAGCAGCATTTGACACGATAGAAAGACATATTATAGGGAAATGCTTGAGGAAAATTAACGTACCTAATGCATTGATAAAAATTATAGAAAGTAGTTACAAAGAGGTAAAAGGAAGGGTACAAATAACAGGGGAAAGATCGGAAGCATTTAATTGGAAGAGAGGTATTAAACAAGGAGATAGTCTCAGCCCTTTGCTATTCATAATAGTAATGAACGAATTGATAAGAAACACTAGAGTCAGAACTAATCAACTACAGACAATATTAGGTTACCGCAGATTACAACCGGTAACAATAGAGTCCTTAATGTATGCAGACGACATAGTACTAATAGCAGATTCCGAGAATAAAATGCAGAAACTAATGGATATATGGGTAGAACAAATAAAAGAACTTAAAATGGAGATAAACGAGGAAAAAAGTAAGATAATGATAATCAGCGGCAAAGGAGATAAGGAAGATAATCAAATAAAGATAAAATGTAAAAACTCAGAATTGGAAATAGTAACCACTTACGAATACCTGGGAAGTATAATAACTAATGATGGAAAAATAGACTGGGAAATAACAAATAGGGCAAAGAAATCAAACAAGTTATATTATGCGTTAGCCCCAATAATGGGAAAAAGAGAACTTGCACGAGAAACAAGAATAAAAATATATAACACAATAGTGATACCGACTGTGCTCTATGCAAGTGAAAACTGGACAATTCTGGAAAATCATAAGAGCAGGATAAACGCAATGGAGATGAGACATCTAAGAAGGATAGTTGGAAAGACAAAATGGGATAGATTAAGCAACGAGACTATTAGGAGAATGGCCAACCAGGAACCGATAATGAACAAAATAGCAAAGAGACAAATGAACTGGTATGGGCATCTGATGAGGATGCAATCCAATAGAATAACAAGAAAAATTTATGAAGCAAAAAACATCGGAAAAAGAAAAAGAGGCAGACCAAGAAAAAAATGGATACAGCAAGTAGTAGAGGCGGGAAAACTTAAACAAAAATCACTCGAGGAATTGAAAATAATGGCAGGAAACAGAAAAGAATGGAAGAGGTGGGTAAATGGAAATTAAAATAGCTAGCCCAAATCCGACACCCTGTTAGGGTAAAAGGAAGGGGAGAAAGAAAGAAAGAAAGAAAGAAAGTATATGTAAATGAGATGAGTCATGCTTTATTCGGGGTGTTACATTAGCAAGCAAGCAATTTAATTAAACTCAGCCTGTGAGACATGTTCTCCTCTATAAATTACGTTCGGGTGTAACAATTCATTGGAGTGAGGTGTATTAACTCGAGTAAAAACAGGAGTCACTCCAGCTCGCTCCAATGCTCCAGACCATCCCTTTCCCCCGATAGCACTATGATGCGCGATAGGACACAACTGTCAGCCAAATGCTCTTCATGTGGGAGTCTTGGGTAATAGAACTCCAACATGGTTCCCTAATCGATTTAAATTTATTACAGAGTGACGTCTTTATTCCTTTATTCCTCCTTTTTTTTGTTAGCTTTTGCCGAGTTTTTATTAGTGTTTTGTTGGCCTATATGGTTGGTATATATAAAAGGTCCTTATGTTGGTCCGTTGATCCTTACCACTTGGGACCCACACAGAGAGTCAATTTGCAGTGTTTGTCGACTAATTAGAGCTACGAATTATCCTCTGTTGGTTTGTTTATTTATCTCTCTCTGGTTTTTGTTTTCTCTCTGGTGATTGGGTGTTACATTACAACATTTGAAAGGTATTCTAAATGTCTATTCAACTGAGGTACCAACACTACGCACCAATCAAAAAATAATGTTAAAATATTAGCAGGAGACTTTAATGCCAAAGTCGAAAGAGAGAATATCTTTAACAAAACCATTAACCACACAGATCTTATAGACATTGATGCAAGACATTATTCCAATCTTTTAGATGTTAGGCCTTTCAGAAGAGCTAACTTAGATAATGATAATTATTTGGTTAAATTACAGTTTAAAGAAAGAACATCCAGTGTAAAAGGGAGATTTGAAAAAGGAAATAAAAAGTAAATATTAAAAGTAATAAAAGCTCCCAAGTATTTGGATTCGTTTACAACTTCAAAATTGTATTTATTTATCGAAACATTATGTCTAATCCTTAGTCTTAGATTTTTGGTTACTATCATTTACTTGGTCTTTTCTTAGTTGACCTGAAAGCCAATTTCCCTGGTCCGCTTTTAAAAAGAGTAAAAACTTATTTCACATTTCTGGTGGATTTTGCAACTGTGTCGACATTGTCAGCAAAAACTGACAGTATCTTCGCTCCTTCCTAGGGACCGTTGAGTTATAAAGAGCAGCTGCAGTTGTCATCATGAGGCTCAGAAAGTTCCACCAATGTAATTAGGTGGAATAAGATCAAAAAACTAGAATAATAAACCTTGTGTTCACAGCATCAAAACTTTTTAAATATTTTCTTGCCATATTTAATATCAGGTTGTAAATATTTACAATTTTAGGATAGTGTTAAAGAGAAAATAGCAAATTGGCAAGGATTAAATGAATATAATAATTATGTACTGAATTAGTTAAATCGCAATAAAGTTTCTAGTCATGCCATGATGATGGCCAACATTGGTAACGAATAGGCATATCAAGAAGAAGAAAGTTTCTAGCTTCATAAATAGGATTAAAAAGTCAAAAGAAACACATAATGTGTAGGTTCTGTACAAAAGAACATTTATAAAAGAGATATAAAAAATGACCAAAAACACTGGATATTGGTGAAATGTTAAATATACAGAATTCAACTTATCCCAAGAAAAGATATAACGATGTAAATGAATTTTGGAAATAAACGTGTCCTTTTGTCCTACTATATATATATTATAAAAGGTATTTCCTACTTTTACTGAAGTAAAAGTTTTACTGAAGTAAAACTGACATGACAGAAGTCAAGAGTTGCCAACTGACAAAATAAACTATTGCTTGGAGCAGCTCATTGTTATTTTATACATGCATGTGGCTTATAGTATATATGAGATCTAAATACAGGAAATAAATTATAATAAGTAAGAGATTAAAGTCAAAAAATAAAGATTAAATAGGATATTTAGTTGATTGAAGAGTTGAGCACTAACTATTTTTACAATAAAAATAGTAAAACAAAAGGCAAAGTTAATAAATGAATAAAATAAAAAAAAATTGAAATAAAATAATTATTTAAAGAAAACAAACACATATCTGATTTAATCCTACCAACTTTCTGGGTACCCCCATTTATACCATTGCTGTCCACAGTGTATTTCTGTTTTTGGTTAAAATCTAGAAAAATTTGATATACATCTTTGTTGTACTTTCAAAAACCTTCTAAAATTTCGCGCAAGATAAAGATCTGGTCTATTGTTGAAGACTAGTACGCCTTCCCGGTCGGAAGTCATAGTAGTAGAATCGATTCATCACCAGCTCAGATCTACAACCAGAAATCGGTAAGCTTAAAATTGAAAAAGCGCTTAAAGAACACCTCGCAAAGATAACATTACCGTGAAGATGACAAAACATGGTGAAAAAATAACAGTTGAAGTATTGTACATTCTAAGGAATAAAATTCTCACAGAAAAAAAAATACGACATGCTCGACCGAGATAGATGCAGATGGTGTAAGCTAGAGAACTCTGAAAAAATGAGGCGGTGTCTGTGTCGAAAGATGGACTTTCTTGACTGATTAGATATATATATGTCGGTCAGATATCCAAGTGGGCTGAGAGGCCGGCTTCTCATTCGCTTCACTGCGAGTGGTTCAGTGGACGTGGGTTAGGTCCCCAGCTCGGTGTACAGAAAAACAAAAAGTCTAACGCAGCCGTTTAAAATTCTAGATGAATCTGCAGCTTATACTAGAATTTGCTGGTGTCTGATCGGCCTATGGTGGAGCAGTACGGCAAGAGATAAGGACTTGCGGCTCGGTGATGCTCTTTCATAGATCCCTACCGAAAGGGCGTAACGCCTAAAAAAACTGTATATATATATATATATATATATATATATATATATATATATATATATATATATATATATATATATATATATATTAGATATATATATATATATATATATATATATATATATATATATATATATATATTAGATATATATATATATATATATATATATATATATATTAGATATATATATATATATATATATATATATATATATATATATATATATATATATATATATATATATATATATATATATATATATATATATATATAATAAGGAGTGGTATTAGGCAATGGTTTTTCAGATCTGGTATATTACCGTTTTTATGTAGAATTATAAGTCCGAATTCATTTTAGTTATTCAAAATTTTTGTTTTTTCTTTTTTAAAGAAAAAAGAAGAAAAGGAAAATTTTATCTCAAGGCGTAATATTCTACACAAAAGGCGTAATCTACATGTTCAGTTCTTAAATGTCATTTTTAGAGACTGATTATGATATGTATGTTCTATCTTTACTCCAGCAAATTATTGTATAATCGTGTACTGATTTATTGTTTTCATCTGATTGTATATTTTTATAGCAATAAATAAAATTTAAGAGCTCAATATTTTATCCAAAACTAGCAAAACTATTAAACATTTTTTTAAAACGGTGAATTCATATAAGGAAACATTCTAACAATGTATTTAAACCTTATGAGAAAGTTTTTGCGAAATTAGCAAAAATGTTTATATTTTATTAAATATATTCAACAATTTTGTGTGGGAATTAATATTCTATTCTTGTCAGGCTGTCGCACACATTTCTCTACCCACTTTGAAAATTATTACGGTTATTTTCTGGTGATCTTATAAACTACTAATCTAATTTGTGTATTTTTGTTTTCTCAAAAGAAATGTAAATAGTGGTAATATTTTTGACTGTTATAAAATTTAACGGTTTGTATTAATGTATGCAATTCACACTAATTTAAAAAAATTACAATTTGTATTAACTATTATTTAAACAATGTTATTGACTGAGACAGATTATAATTATTTTTCTACAAAACACAAGGTTCATAAAAATATTTTATGAAGATCTGTTAAAAAAAGAAGAATAAGAAGAACTTAAAAAAATGTTAAAATGAAATGGTCTTTTTTATTCCTTGTACTGGATTCCTATTCTGATTAAAAAGATCTCTGTTATCTCTGAAGCTTACTGTCCATTGTTGTTTCCTACAACCAGTCTAGAATTTTTGTAAACTATAAAAACTTATTCTGACGATTTGAAATTTATATTTAACTCAGACAATTGTGATGGCCAAGGAAAAATCAAGTAGCTTCAAATCAAAATCAAATCAAATCATCAAATCATAATCAAAATAAGGGTGACAGCTGCCACTCTTCAATAGAAAGAAATATAACTAAATCTTTAAAAGGATGGCCTATTTATCTAACGACTTATTACGCTATGCTAATCGAAACTACTCGTTGCAAACAACTATTCGAAGTACAAGAATGATGTCATAATGATTTTTTTGATCTGAAAAAGTTATATACCAAAACAGCGATAATTTTCAATGAAGATGTCCAAGGAAATACTTTTCATTTTAACGATATTTGAGAAATTTATGTAGAAAAAAGCTCTGGTCCTCAGTACTATTCTAAAACTTCATTTGCACAAGAGAAGTACAGATCAGTTGATACCACCAAGAAAAAAAAAGAAAAGGTTTAGACAGTATGGATATCATAGAACTAGACAAGGTTTACACTGGCAGCCTGCCAACAACTGAAAAGAAGAAAAAAGACCGTACTAGCCTTTGTGAAGACAAGAGTGTTCCACAAATTCACGATGGTTTCTACCAATATTTAAAACATTGTTAATCATAACTTTTCCTATTATTATCAATATAATATACTGTTTTTATTTCGTTTTTCTTATCGTTGTTAATAAACACATTTTTTCATTTAAGTAAGTTGTAGTATTCTTTATTGAACCTTCCTTTCAGTTGATAGGAATAACAAGAAAAATGCCAGTTTTTTCTTTGCCTTAATTTGACTTAAAAGACAAAATGTTAATGTGCAATAGTGGCACAACTCAAAGTAAGGGTTGATTTTAAAAGTCTGTGTTACAATTCATTAAATGCTACCTAACGCTCTTCTAAATGCACCAAAATTTATTTTTTCGAAAATCCCAATCCATGTAGGGATTTCTAAATAGGAAGAAACATTTAGAAAATGCTATAGCTCATGGGAATTCAACCGCGATATACACCAAATCTTCGTGGACTTTAAACAAGCCTACGATTCCGTTAGCAGAGAAGCATTGTGGGAGATGATGGTAGAAATGGGAGTACCTGGAAAACTGGTACGATTAGCACAGGTGAGCACAGAGAACGCTTCCGCACGGATCAGAATTGGCAGTCCCACGTCGGAGGAATTCCGCATTGACACCGGGCTTAGACGAGGAGATTCTGTCGCTCCCCTGCTATTTAATTTTGCACTGGAACATGCGATAAGGAAAGCTCAACCACAACTGACAAACGGATATGCCGCCCAAGGATCAAAAATACTATTGGCGTTTACGGATGACGTGGACACCATTGCACAATCCACCAGAGATGCAAAAGAAGTTTTCACCCTATTCGAAAACGGAGCCAAGGAAGCTGGTCTAAAGATCAACGAGGACAAGACCAAGTACATGGTGGTTACGAAGAACCCAAGACCAAGGGTTAGACAAAACGTAACAATCAATGAATACAACTTTGAAGTCGTCAAAGAATTCAAGTACCTGGGAGCGATCATAACATCTGAAAATAAATATGAAAAGGACGTGGCAGCCAGGATCATTGCAAGAAACAGGGCATATTACTCAATAATGATCGTACTTAAATCAAAAATACTCTCAATACCAGCAAAAATAAGAGTGTACAAGACAATAATTCTTCCCACAATAGCGTTTGGAAGCGAGACATGGACTCTAAACCAGCGGGAAACGACAAAATTACTGGTAATGGAAATAAAGAAATTGAGGACTATCTATGGGCCTTGCAGAAAAGACAACAGGAGAATGGAGAAGAAGACACAATGATGAACTCCAGACAGTATATAGATATGAAGACATAGTACGCTACATTAAAGCATACCGAATAAGATGGGCGGGCCACGTACTAAGATCGAGTGACGAAAGTCTCCTGAACGCCACATTCTGGGAACGGCCCGATGGCAGAAGGTCAGTTGGCCGCCCAAGAAAGAGATGGAAGGACGCAGTAGATAGTGATCTACGCAAAATGGGAATACAGCAATGAAAAATAGCTGCTCAGGACCGACAACAATGGAAGAAAATAGTAAACGCGGCCAAGACTCACCTAGAGTTGTAGAGCCTAATGATGATGATGATGATGATATAGCTAAAGTCGGAGAATTTTTGTTATGCCACCATTAACCAATAATTTAAAAACATTTATATATAATTTGCTATACAGAAAAAATTTATTTCTTGTAACACGAAAAACTTTTCTGCATTTCCGGAATTTCGTCAAATTTCTTGGAACACACACTGTATTTATGTAAATACATGATGTGGAAATATTTAATCTTCTTAGATCTACATCTCAATAATATGTTTTGGGCGAAATCAACCGCAACTCTACATCTTTCACTCGCATCCGGATAAAAAGAGGTAAGGTATAATAATATGAGTGTCGGAAGCTCGGTGTGTGTTTATAAATTAAAAGACTACCAGGGATATAAAATTCTCGATAAAACTGGCTATTATAGTATGCTGCTCGGGTAAGAGATTTCACTGACCACTTGTTTTCGTATTGCGTTCTCTTAACTAGGTCGATCATCATTAAAAACTTGTCTGGGAAATACAGCGGTGTAAAGGTGTTCTCGGATAGTTAAAAATACTGATTCGATTCTTGAATCATTGACATTATTGTAACGTATTTTTTCATAAGATTCGCGAGTTGGTCTTCCTTGCCAACGGACGTGTTTTATATTTGAATACAAATAATACATGTTTTTGTTAAGTTGGCGATTAACGTATGTTTTGTTCTGTTCAGTGACAAAAAACATTAATAGGCCAGTAATAATATTATGTATAAAATTGTGGTAGTAGAATCAATCTCAGGAACAAAATGCTTTATTTCAAATCATTGGAAATGTTGGGTAAAATTTAGATTACATGGAGGTATTGTACATAAGTACCATTCAACAACCATTGATAAATACAACCTCGTCTAGAGAAACATAAAGCAATAACAACTGCACAACAAACATTATACTACCTCAAGAGACAGAGTCGACTGACAATCAACACGAACAACCAGTTAACCCTTTTGTTTCTAATCATGCTTCTTATTCTTTTTATCAACCGTCACAAATATATAATATTAATCCACAAGAGAGCCATGAAAATCAAGAGCAAGAATGAGAATCAAATACTAAAGACATATATGAAATAAGAGTACTCCAAAACATGATTGTATCCTTTGAACCACCACATCCCAAGGGTCAGGTACCCCAATGTACCAATTGTCAACGCTACATCCACACAAAAAAATTCTACCACCTGCCTGCAAGATGCGTAAAGTGTGCAAGTAATCACCATACTTTAAATTGTCCACACAAGGAACGCAGCAACAACGTACAGTGTTTACTTTGTATGGAAAATCATCCGGTCAACTATAAGGGCTGCAGCGTATAAAAAATACAAAAAAAATTCCCCCAACTTAGGAAGAAAACAGATGCCCATGGAACAGGCACCAAAGAAACTAGCAATCAAACAGTAATCCCTGGTGTTTCTTACGTTCAAAAAACTTCAAGAAATAGTCAAACGACTAAAATCACAAACCAACAAAGTGATGTCGGCTCAGACCATTTAACTACAATTCGACTTAAAATAGCCGTCTGAAACTCAAATGGCCTAACAAAGCATATTCAAGAAATCAAAATGTTTCTCAACGAAAAGAAAATTGATGTTATGCTCATATCAGAAGCTTATCTAACAGACAAAAATGATTGTTATGTTTTTAATATTCTTCTAATTTATTAAAGGTTCTATTTATAACACTTACAATTTTATTAAAGTCTTTATTACTAATTTATCTTACACGAACCATTATACAATTTATTATAATACGGGCGTTACATTTTAAGCGCGGCGCGATCTTCAAAAATTAACTGTTCCTCCAAATAAAATGTCCCATTTATATATAAAATGCCGTTATCTAGAAGGATCTGGCTATGAGTCGATGACCTTCCACCCTTTAGACGACAAGGTGACTCATAGACTGGTCTTTCGGCGAAGGGACTAGAGGTTTCTGCCGGCAGGTAAACAAGTCTCGCCGAAATGACTAGAACAGAAAAGATATTAGCAATAAATATGTTTTCAGTTTTGAGTCATAGGATACGTCATTATTTATCGTAACATTATATTAAAATTCAAGAATACATTGTTCAATACACAAAATATCCAAATGACAAAGCACATGGTGGCACAGCTATCATCATCAAATCAAATATAAAACATCATGGGTTAAATAAGTTCAGTGCAAAGGACCCACAATCAACTAGCATCGTCATTCAAGGCTGGCTAGGCAACCTTACCTTATCAGCAGTCTACTGTTCTCCTGGCCAATTCATTAAAGAAAACAACTTTAATACCTACTTTAGTTCTCTTGGACACAAATTCATAGCTGAAGGAGACTTTGACGCAAACATCACCACTGGGGCTCTAGGATAATCACAACAAGGGGTAGACAACTCTTGAAATCAATAACGGGAAACAACCTACAATCTATATCTACAGGAGAACCAACTTATTGACCTACAGATCAAAATAAAACACCCGATCTCTTAGATTTCTGTGTGATTAAAGGTATATCTCTTAACTACTGCTCAATAGAATCATGTTGGGACCTTTCCTCAGACCATTCTCCCATTCTAATTGACCTAGACTCCAAAGTCATACTTAAAAGCAATCTTTCAGTCTTTATCAATAACCAAACAAACTGGAACATATTTCGAAGTGCACTTACAGAACAAATATCAATGAGCTTGCCACTCAAAACAGAAATACAAATTGAAAATGCTGTATCTTACTACTTCCATATAAAAGGCATGATGGAGTGCTATTCCTGAACAGACAATATGGAAGGAAGTCATAAATTGTTCTGAGTGCAAAAAGCTTAATTTGAGAGAAAGAAAAACTAAGAAGAAAGTGGCAAAACACACACGTACCTATTGACAAAGCAAACCTAAACACAATTACCAGAAGATTTAAAAATCTGTTAAAAGAAGAAAAAATAAGTGAATCCAAACTTATCTAGAAAATCTGACGCCGTTCAAAGATACAAACTATTCTTTATGAAAAGCGACGAGAAAATTAAAAGGTTTAAAATTACACTCCTTTAAAAAATGGCAAAGGTAAATGGGCAAGAACAGATACAGAGAAATCCGAGACATTCGCAGAACATATTTCGAAAGTATTTTATCTCTTTTTCTAAATCGAACACCCTATATTTTAGGACATTTTTAGATCAATAAAAATGAGCTGATTTTAAAAAAGTATAATACTGGGAATCTAAAGGATATAATTTGTAAGATATGCGCTTAGAAAATTATATTTTATTGATTTCTAAGTTTAATATAATTATTAACATAATTATAAATAAATTATAATAAATAACATGAAAGTAATCCAGTAACTAATACATTAATTTATCTTAAATGTTCGAATTGTAGCCCTTGTTATATTTGACAATAACCCAAACGTTGTACAAATTCTTGTAGAACCTTTTTTATGGATTCTTGAGAAATATTGTTTATTTCTTTACGAATTCTTGTTTTTAAGTCTTCAATATTTGCAAGTTTCGTTTTATAAACAACATTCTTCAAATGAAACCATATAAAATAATCCAAAGGATTGAGGTCTGGCAACCTCGCTGGCCATTCAATATGTCCACCTCTTCCAATCCACCTGCTCGGAAGAATTTCGTTTAGGTACCTTCGAACATCTATAGCATAATGCGGAGGCAACATATCCTGTTGAAACCATAAACTTTTATCAAAACCTCCAAGAATAATTGTACTAGGGAATAAATTAACTAAAGTAGATACGAGCTATCTCCTTAAAATTGGGCCGTTTAAATTACTTTCGAAAAAGTATGGTCTAAAGATTTTTTACAATGCCAGCCCATACGTTTACTTTTTGCGGGTATTGTGTATGATGTTTGCGCATCCAGTTCGGGTTTTCTTTTGTACAGTATCTACAATTCTGACGGTTGACCTCGAAATTTAATGTGAATATAGCCTCTTTTCTTTTGCCTATAATCTACAATTCTGACGGTTGACCTCACCATTTAATGTGAATGTAGCCTCATCAGAAAAAATAATATTTTGAACCAAAAAAAGGGTTTTGGTGGTAGTTATACATCATTGTTTCGCAAAATTGTATTCTTTTATCTGGATCATCCTCGTTTAATTCCTATACAAGTGTGCATCTAACTGAGGTGCCATTTTTCAATGTTTTATTACTTTGTGTACCGTTGTTTTGCAAACATCGTGATTACGACTAACCTTACGAACAGATGTGTGCACATATTCTTCAAAAGCAAGTAGAACATATAATGTTGTATCATAATTTACAAAGGAACGACCTGATTTGCATGCATTTTCAACCGTACCAGTTTCTCGAAATTTCTTTTCAATCTTACTTACTGTTGACTGCGTTATGGATATTTCTGGATATTTATCATAAAATAAATTACACACTTATATCTGAGTTCGCGATTTGTCTGCATATCCAATCATCTTGAATATCTAAATTCTTTGTTTTACACTCAAATTTATTTCTACTTCAAATTAATTTTTAAAACTAGTAGTAGGCTACTTTTTTGCCATTGATAATAAATAATTTATTGTCTAAGCGCATATCTTTTAAATTATATCCATTAGACATCGAGTATTATACTTTTTTGGAATCAGCTCATTTTTATTGATCTAAAAATGTCGATGAGCCGATGACGTCATCACCTTAATGTGTATAACCTTTTATAACGAAATTTTGTTGTAGAATGTAGAAAATTAAACTTAAAAATCGACGTGTTTTAGATTTTTTTAAAAAAGATTTTTATATAGGAAATATCTAATTTATTCCATACTTTACGAACACACTGTATATTATAGCAGTGGCATAAATGTCGCTATGTCGCTAGCGGTTGTATACACAATTTTTTAGACAAATCTTAGCTATTTTAAATCATTTGGAAAACATATAAAGAGACATTTTTATGATTTTTATATGATCCGTTCCTTTCGCCATCGTCACGTCACATCTCTACCGCTAAATTCAGTTCTCCGCGAGTTTCTCGCCTCGGCGTTCAGCAACCGGGTACCGTGAACCAAAACCGTGGTTTCTTGCCATTTCATACTCATTAAACCACGCCATATGTCACTCAAGGTAGTGAAAAAACCGCTGAAGACACCAACAGCGTGACAATTGTCGAATTCAAGAGTGCGTGTTCTTAATCACAATTATAATAAACCTGAACAAGTTATACACTTAATTGTTTAGCAGATGCTACAGGATCATGTCAAAGCAGCAGGAAATGAAGTAGATAGGAAAAGAAACTATTTTGTTGTTTAGTTATCTGGAGGGTTAAGTGATTTTTCCTTTATTTATGGTTTTGTGTAATGTGCAAGTGACCAAACAGTATATCAAGTTGTTCTTTTGATTGGATTTTACTGCCGAGGAGATTTTTTTAAAGATGTTGATTTAAAAAGGTAAGAAAATTGATTTTCTCTAAAATTTTTACAGCTTTTTCAAGCCCCAATGTATACTTAAAATAAATGAATCGTACTATTTTATTCCGGTGTATTTTTATCAAATTAAAATAGAGGTAAAACTTATTTTGAGTATTCAACACTAATCAAAAATTTAAACAAAAATTACATCAGTTCTTTGAAAAAATCTGTTAATCTGTTAAAAAGTTAATACATGTAAGTACATTTAAACTGTTTAGGACGTTTCTCTTTAAACATCAGAAATATTTTTTTCAAATTTAGCTCTGTTGGTAGATTTGATAGAAGTTCTTGTTACATATTTTGTGCTATGATGACTAGCACACCCTTTGAATGAAGATATGCGATCCTTTATTTTATTAACAATACTTACAGGAACTTTTCTGGGACCATTTCTATGTAATCCTTCGGTGGGTGTATCTTTGGAGGCTATTCCACTATTTTTCAAAGATTTAACTAAGAACTTGATTTTGTTTTTCGTAATACTATGCAAGGCTATAAATTCTTGATGACATACGTTCTCCACGAGTACGATATTTTTTGTATTGGAGTATCTCATCTTGTATGTAACAACACAATCTCCCAAAGTTGCTTCGTTCTCATGTTTCCTAGGGCGTCTCCTTTCCACCGGTACAATGCTTATCAGCCCACACAAATACAGATTTTGTTCATTAACAGAGGTTATATTATTAAATTCTCTTAAAATTTGTTGTTTTGAAGCCTGCGGAATTTTAGCAAAGCAATGTAATCACTTGCTGGAACACTTCGTCCCGAACTCATGGTTCTGTGGACGCTGTTTTTTGTATAGATCTTGGATTCGGCCATATTTTGACTTTTTCTTAGAACTTCATACATGTTTCACAACATCTTCATGTTTACCCTCAGTTTTTTCACTCACATCCATTGTTTACATCAACTTTACTTAATATAGTTTTATTACCACACTAAAATGAGCATTGTTATGACTGACCGTGTAATTGATGCCGAAATAAGGTAGCCGTCGCGTCTCAATGTTTCTGGCTTAGCTTGTTGTTTTCCTATACCGCGTGCACTTAGCTTACTTTTGTTATGTATGGGCATATATTTATAGACTTTTTCTCGTGATTTGTCTTGTTATTACTTTATTTAAAGGTTTGCGAAGATGCAAACTTGCATTTACTACAAGATGGCGTAAAAAATGTCTTTATCCATGATGATTTTTTATATATACAATTGGTTTAAAACGTGTTTAGACCTTGTCCGATGTCCAATTTCCATTCATATCGATTGTTCCATTGTCCATCTCTAAGTTCTTTGGAGCTCATTAATTTTTTTACTCGTTAATCCAGGTTTTCTTTAGTCTTCCTCTCTTCTGTCTTCTGTACCTAGCTGCTTGTTTCGGGAGTCTATTCATTACCATTCACTGTAGATGCCCTTACCATATGAGCTGTTTTTTTTGTATGTAATCCATTATTTTAACCCTAAAAATGAGGTTAATCAACTGCTTAATATTCTCAATACTGGGATACGGATGTAAATTTTGGACTTTGCGACAAACGGAAAGAAGAAAGATAGATGCCACTGAAATGCTTTGTTGGAAAAGAATGTTACGAATTTCGTGACAAATATTTTAATTTTAAATGAGCTAAAATCAGCAAAATGCTATTTAGTAAAGTCCATCTCCAGCAATTAAAATACTTTGGACATGTTATAAGAGCAGACACAGTAAACATAGAAAGACTTATTATCCAACGAAAGGTAAAAGGCAGAAGAAGATCCATAAAAAGTTGGATCGATCAAAATTATAGGAGTATACAAAAGACCTATCCATGAGTTAAAAGAAATGACCAGAGACAAAGATCTTTGGAGACGGACAGTATACGACATCACGATACCCAATACACTCCCTTTTGGGGGTTTTAATATTGTTCTGAAGCTATTTCTTGTAGCATTTTGCAGTAGATACTATTTTATTAAAAATAAACCACAATTGAAGGTTAAAATAAGTACTTTCGTGTATTCGATTTGGTGATCAAGACTATCAGCGGACATAAAAGTATGTCCAGGTTCGAAGTAGGCTGGTACAATTGTCCATTCATATTATTATATTATTGGCGTCCCTATGAAACTTTAGAGAGACGTAGAGTAAACTAATAATATCTTCTTTCGAACGTTTACTAATTCCTTCATGCCAAACAACATCAAATGGCTAATAGTTTTCGATAGTTTGCCCAGATGGACAAGAATTTCATTAAAAGCTATTAACCTTTCTAATAAAATAACTTTTTTAAACTTATCCATTCTTGGCAGCATGGTGACTTTTTGTAGATCGCAAGAAACACTCGATTTTCAATTTTTTGCAGATACCGCGTTTTAATTGAGGACAGCAGTTTAATTGTGGCTGATTACCCAATAGAATAGTATCTGCCTTCGGGGGGTCAGGATTGAAGAGACAAAGAGAGCTCCATTTATTTATTTATTTATTTATCCTATGGCAATTACAACACATTTAGAACAAAAATAAAAACACTAGTAATATAGGTATATGACAAACTTTAAATAGTTACAAACAAACATCAAGTGTATTAATATAATCAACTGACTCTGAAGTTGCAAACAGGAAGTCTTCAGGGCTACCATTGTAGGATCTTTAGGGACACTCTTCAATAATGTGGTCGATGGTTTGGTTCTCCCCACAGTCACATTGAACAGACGGGTTCTTTCCCCATTTATGTAGCATGTATGCACATCTGCCACATCTGGTTCGGATCCTATTTAGAGTGGACCATGTTTTGCGTGAAAGATCAAAACCTGGTGGCTTGTGGGTAATGCAGGGCATGTTATTTTGCCATGCGTTCCATTCTTGTGACCATCTATTCGTGATGTTGAACTCCTCATGTATCATTCTTGCCGTTTTCATTGGTGGATTTCTACAACGGAGACAGGTATTTCGTGCATCCTCGGTATCTTGGTGGATCGGCAAGTTTATATTGTTCATGGTCTATTTATATTCACGTGTAAGTGCATTAACTCATCGTAAATGTGGAGGTGGGATGTGACTTAATACTGGAAGCCATTGGGTGGGAGTTGATCTAATTGTACCAGCTATCATCCTCATAGTGCTGTGCAGCTGAGTGTCGACCATTTTTACTTGTGGTATATATTAAGTGCGGTATTTTCAAACCGTATGTTGAGTTCCTTTCCAGCAAGTTTATTCTTCAGGTGAAAGCAACTAACTTCTGTTTTGGATGCATTTGGTTGAAGTCGCTACCTGCGAAAATATTTGCCCAATATAAGTCTGCCATCAGAACTTCTTTAGACTCTTCTAGTGTTCTACATCGTGTAGTGAGGGCCCAGTCATCGGCGTATCCGAACTTTCTTGATTGTGTTTCCGGCATATCTGCTAGGTATAAGCTAAATAGTAGTGGAGAGGGCACTGACCTCTGTGGTAGTCCATTCTTAAGTTTCTTTGGTGGGCTGATATCTGTGCTCCTCACTACTTGAAACATTCGGTCGTTGAGCATGCTATCTATTAGGCGTGCTATTGGTTTACAGGGGATTGCACGGAGAATTTTGTATATAAGGCCCTCTCTCCATACTGTATCGTAAGCTGCCGAGAGATCAATAATTGCCACTGATTTAAGTCTTCTTTGAAAACCCGCTTCGATGTAGGTGGTGAGTGACATTACCTGGTCCGCGCAGCTTCTTTCTGGTCGAAAACCCGCTTGTTCCACTGAGATCACCTGAAACAGTTCTGTACTGATTCTATTATATACAGGTATGGAAATAATTTTTCGGAACATACGAATATCAATACAATAATATAATACAAGTAGATTTCTTGATTTGCAATTAACCAGTGTACATTTCAAGATAACGTCGCGATGTGCCGTGTCTAATTCAATTGTTCGACTGGATATGCTGTACCCACTGAGTTCTCTGTAAATTAAAATATTATAACGTCGCGATGTTTTAAAATTAATTCGTTTGTTCCATTGTAAACCTTATTACAAGTCGATTATAGTCGAACAAATAAATTCATTTTAAAACATCCCGACTTGATATTTGAAATTTACACTTGTTAATTGCAAATCAGAGAACTCAGTGGGTACAGCATATCCAGTCGAACAATTGAATTAGACACGGCACATCGCGACGTTATCTTGAAATTTACACTGGTTAATTGCAAATCAAGAAATCTACTTATTGTATTGATATTCGTATGTTCCGAAAAACTATTTCCATACCTGTATAAGCCTCTCTAATATAAATATAAATATAATATAATATAATATAATAAATATAAATATAAAATATAAATTTGTAGATGGCAAAGAGAAGCGCAATTTGGTCTGTAGTTTTTTAGTTTGTCGGAGGGTTTGCCTGGTTTTAGTATGGCTATTATCCTAGAGCGCTTTAGTTCTTGTGGAATATTTCCAGTTTCCATGATGTCTGTGAAAAATCGAGCCAGCCAAACTTTTGTATACTTGCCACAATTTATTAGGAATTCTGGGTGAATATTATCAAATCCTGGTGCTCTTGCTGGCTTAACGTCTTTAAGAGCCTCTGATATGTCTTCGCTGGTGAAGGGGAGGGAATACTCCGTTTCTGTGGCTACATGTTTTAAAGTTTTAAGTTCATTCTTTACGTAGTTGGTGTGTGCTTTATCCTTTGTTGCCCTGGATTTTTTTACTATATGTGATGCTACGGCATCTGGCTTTACGGCTGCCTCTCGACATTTCGTACGGACACCACTCCCTAATTTTCTTAGTAATGAGCATGCCTGTCTGCTTGATTTCTGGAAGTATAGACTTTCTACTGTTTCGGTCCACTTTTGGCTTCTAGCGGCGTTTAGGCTGTACAGTAGTTCATACGCTATTTTTTGATCGCCAGTTTCAAGAAAGCTCTGATATGATTCCTCGCTATTTTCAGACCAGCCAGGGATATATTCTTTGCGATAGCCTCTTGGTATGTGTTTTTTGGCTACACTTTTGGCACGGCACCAACAAATCTGTGGTAGTTTTTATTATTAGGTGTAATCCACCCTAGGCATTTAGAGCTCCATTATTGTACGCATATTGTATTGCATGGGAATAAAACTCTCGTGCTTTCCTTGATTCCTTTCTCGAAATCCTTAGCATTCGCCTTATTACGTCCAGTTCCCTATCTTTTGTCTTTCTTTGGTTTCTCTCCCTCTCTCTTAAAATCACGTTTTATATCCAAATAATAGCATACTTTTTACCAGAGTTTCATAAATATTAAACAGTTCTCTTAGTTAAGTATATAATTTTTCCAAAAAAATCCGTTAATTCATCTAAACATCTATTTCTTCTCGACTATATATTGTTCTGAATATTTGTATTCATCAACAATTATTGTCTCCTTGTTATATAATAAAAGATTTGCTGTATCTTCTTATTTTTTTCTTTTATTAAGTTTTTTTTTCTGATATATTTCTGATATTCTTCTGATTATTTATGAGAATTGCAAACGAGTATTGGGCGTGTATATTTTTTCTGAATATTTTTTTAATATAAATTCTTTAAGACATTTAACATAACAGCATTATTGAATCAATTAAAAATTATTTATTAATTTTTTTGCACATTTGAATTTTTTGTACAAAGTATATTAATTGCTGAACATAATATAAAAAATGTTAGATTTATAGTCATTTAAACGACCGTTGTTAATTATTCATAAATATGTTAGCTGATTTCTTAGCGGTTTCTTAAGCTCGGGAGTCATAAAAATCATTCAACCAAAAATACTAAAGCCATATGTAAGAATATAAATGGCAATTAATAATTTATAATGTAGAAAATAATCTATCTAATGAAATAAAGAGATATTAATATAGGTAATTATAATAAATTTTCAATCGACGATATTTATTGCCTTGAATGAAATTTGCTATCTTTAATGTTGTGAATGATTTAATAATCTAGAACTGATTTATTGTTCTCTACATATAGGATGGTCCTTAAGTAATTGTATAAAACGAAACAGTAGATTCTAAACTTTAAAATATTGCGATTTAAGCCAACTTACTTACTTATTTCTATCCATATTCCTAATAGGAATATGGCGATCTCTAAAACAAAAGGAATGAGTCCCCTCGTGGGTAGACCATAGAGTAATGGTAAATCCCACTCCTTTGGAAAAAACGACAGCTTCGTGAAATCTGGGGGAAGCAAGAAATCGCTAAAAACTACACGATTGAACATCGCAATTCTAAATATAAAGTCCTTAAGCAAAGATGAAAAAGTCTACCAACTAGAAGAAGACATCAAGGACCTAAAATGGGACATAATTGGTCTAGCAGAGGTAAAAAGAAAAGGGAAAGAGTACAAAACACTAGAGTCCGAAACGTCCTATATTACAAAGAGCGAGAAGAACAAAGCCTAGATGGCGTAGGATTTCTAATTTCCAAGAAATATGCACATAAAGTAGAGCAATTCTTAGGAATATCTGAAAGAATTGAAATGATTAGGTTAAATGTAAACGAGAACATCTCCCTGAAAATTATTCAAGTATACGCTCCAACCGCAGCACATCCCGATGAGGAGATAGACGAATTTTATGAGAAAATTGCAGAAACTAGCACGAATTATCACAGCACGTATACGATGATAATAGGAGACTTCAACGCTAAGATCGGCAACGACTTGAAAAAACCGAAAACTATAGCTCTGGAGTTAGAAACTACAGAGAAGAAACCTTGGTTAACTTCCTACAAGCCCATAAATACTATGCAACACATTCTATAAGAAAAAACCTCAAAGAAAGTGGACGTGGCTATTTCCAGACGGAAAAACTCGGAACGAAATAGACTACATACTGTGTAACAAAACAGGTACCATACAGGACGTAACAGTAATAAATACTGCGTTAGTAAGTAGCAATCACCGAATGGTTAGAGAAACTAGAGATAAAACATAATAAAAATTGAAATAAATTTAGAAAAATTTAGAACAATATAAAAGCAACTTAAAACCCGCTAAAGTATTAAATATAGATAAACTTAGCTTAAATGAAATCAATGAAGTCATAACAAAAGAACTATTAAATGCAAGCTCAGAAGTGGCAACCGCTAACAGAAAACGAAAAAAAAAAATAATAATAAAAGAGGACATTAAAAGACATCAGGAAGACCGTATAGAACGGACAAATCATTGAGAAAAACCAAAAGCACCAAACCGAAACTAGGAAAGAAAAACATAATAACCGTTAAAAATGAACAAGGACAACTAGAAAAAAGTAAATCTAATATTGCAAACTCAATTGAAAAGTTCTACGCCGATCTGTACCGTTCCAGAAACGATCCCCCTAACTCCTCAAAGCAGAACTTGAAAAGGCAGGTAACAAATGTTCACTCAGAAGTGATGCCCGAAATAAGCCACGAAGAAATAGAAAGAGCAGTAAAAGAAATAAAAAGGAATAAAGCTACTGGAAGCGATGGAATCTTAGCACAAATGCTGAAGGAAGGCGGAGAAGAAACCATCACATATCTAAAAATATTATTTAATAAATATCTATTCCAAGGCAACATACCCGAACAATGACATACTGCTAAAATAATACTAATACACAAAAAGGGAGACACCACAGATCTGAAAAATTATCGACCAATTTCACTTCTTTCACAACTTTACAAAACCTTTACAAAGATTATTACAAACAGGTTTACAATTAAAATTGACGGATATCAACCAGTAGAACAAGCCGGATTTAGAAAAGGGTACAGCACCTGAGACCATCTTTATGCTTTAAAAATCCTAATAGAAAAGACTAACGAATACAATATCCCATTATGTTCGGCTTTTATAGATTATAAAAAAGCTTTTGATAGCGTAGAACTGTGGGCAATAGAAGAAGCATTACTCAACAACCGGATCGACTCCTTCTTCTTCTTCTTCTTCTTCTTAGCCTTCTGTCGTCCATGTTTGGACATAGATCTCTCCAAACTCTTTTCATCGGTCTCTATCCTGAGCAACATATTTCCAATTTGTTCCGGCTAATCTTTTACTGTCATCAACCCATCTCATCTGTGGTCTTCCTCTTGGTCGTTTATTTTCGTAAGGTCTTCAATCGATTGTCTCCCGTCTTATCCCGTAAAGTCTTCCGTCGATCCATCCAAGGAGACACAATATCTCCAAAATTATTTACAGCTACCCTAGAAGATATCTTTAAGTCAATAGACTGGAAAAATAAGGAAATCCCTATTACCGGAAGATACTTGAACCATCTTAGATACATAAAATCCCTAAAAAAGGACTAAAAATGAATTTCAGCAAAACTAAACTAATGACAAACCTATGATAAACATCGAAGGGACAGAGATAGAACACGTAGATGAATATACATATCTGGATCAAAATGTCAAGGTAAGCAAAGAAAATCAGACTGCCGAAATAAGCAGACGTGTAAAAATGGGATGGGCAGCATTCGGAAGACTCTCATACGTACTTATAAATAAAAATATACCTCAAAGACTGCGAACCAAAGTATTTAATTCCTGTATCTTACCTGTACTTACATATGGAGCTCAAACTTGAACATTCACTAAAATAAACATGGAGAAGATCAGAAAAACTCAGAGAGCTGTGGAACGACAGATGCTGGGTATCTCACTCACAGACCATAAAACCAATGAAAATATTCGTAATCGAACAAAAGTAAAATATGCTGTCGAACTGGCAGCTTAACTGAAATGGAAATGAACTGGACATAACGAACGTCTTACGGATGGTCGATGGAATAAAGAAATCGGGAATTGACGGCCATATGAAGCCAAAAGACCACGAGGAAGACCGCAAATGCGATGAAGCGACGATATTAAAACAACTGCAGGGCCAATGTGGAAACGTCTTACAAACAACAAAGATGAATCTTTTATTTTAATAGGTATGATAAGTTTGGTACTTAGATCGTCTTTTACGTTACTTTCTGGTTCATGGATTTGGTATCTTCTAAGTGTTTGTTGAAGATATTCAGGTCTATACTCTTATAGTTTTTTCACTTAGTGGCATTTAAATACACTGATGTTGATAGTTTATAGGTTTGTTAAACTGATCTCCTCCCTTCTTCGATTTCTTAAAAAATCTTTGAGTCTCTGAAGATTTCCTTTCATTTAGACATGATTCCACTTCCTGGCATTTTCGTTTTCATTTAGGCCATCTCCGATGCACTGATATTGGTATAAATATAGATAATCATTAAATTGTGTTAGACAACGACAAAAAAAGTAAATAATGTCATCAAATATTTATGTTTTACGTTTTTTACAGCATAGTATCATTTTAACTTTGTACAACAGATGTTTAAGACATTGGTTGAAAATAACGACTGCCACTAAAACTTTAATAATACAGTTTCTAGTGATAGTAAAAGCTGATATAAATATTAATTGACGAGTTAAAATGGTTATTGGGTGTACTAAAACATAACAAAGAGAAATTTAGTCGCTACTCAAGTAGAAATATTTTTTAATTGTATCAGATATAAGAACAACCGACCTACAAAAGTCAACTGGATTGTTAAACATGTCTAATTTTCATTTTTCTGATATTATCTCAAATTAAATTTCTAACTGTTTTGTAGAGAAAGGATTTCTGATCAAAATATATTTCGTTTTTTTTACAGTTATTCTAATCTCTCTTATTTTTCTGTCTTTGTGATTTATTTCATTCTTCTTTCGTTACATATATTTTTGATTAATTTTTCATATTTCTTCCCTTGGAATTTCTGTGGTATAACCATCGTTTTCATTCTCTTATGTTTCTGTCTAAGATCCAACTAGCATTAAGCCTTTTACGCGCCTATCACATCTAACTGCTGTACTAATCTTTTAGGACGTTAAAAGTCAGCGATTCTTTGCATTTTACATCAGACAAAAACATTTTAGTCTAGTTAGAACCATTACGATAAAGCTGACAGACAAAGGGAACCGAATTTCTGTCATTGTTCTTATAAGTGTGGAATAGGAAGAACTCGTATTTTTGAATTATTAAAACCGTTAAAAATATTACGCCTGTTTTTGTATATTATACTGTTAAATTATTTTTGAATACGGAAACTGTTAAGTCAAACATTAACAAACGTCCTACCCGAAAACAAAAAATTATTCTTAGGAAATGGATTTGCGCCGAAAACCATGAACTACATTATCAAACAACACTTGAGACTCGCGGTTTTTAATTGATAAACAATACAACGCCTTATCGTTGCTTTAAAACAAAATAGGAAAAATCATCTTTACAGTAAAACAAAATTAGTCTGAAGAAAAGTTTTAATAAGTAAAACGGTATAGTATGTTTATGCACGGTCATCCAAGAAAGTCCGAGAATTGGTGCCAAGTATCAAATGAACACATTTTCCTGTTCCGGTGATGGTTTTGTGGGGAGTGTCCGAACGCGGCGAGAAATTAACAACTGGACATTTTAACAAATGTAGTGGAGTTTCTAAACCATATATTGTTTCAAAATAGGCAATCGATATCCCAACAAGACTGTGCACCTGCGCATAAAATGAAAACAACTTAATCAGTGGCTTGAAAATTATATACCCTAATTCGTTGGTAGGGAACATATTCCGCCAGCCAGCTCAGACCTTAATCTACTTAACTACTAGTTGTAGCTATTTTTAGAAGGTAAGGTCTGTACACAACTTCACCATAATCAAGAGCCATTGAAACATGTTCTGGTAGAAGTTGTGTACAATGTGCCCATGGATGTCGTCCGTACAGTGATCCATGAATGGCCTCACAGACTTTTGCGCTGTATACAGTCAAATAGCGGCCATTGTAGTTTAAATTGCTTTAGTCAAATACCTTATATCAGTATTTATGGCAAGACTAGTTTATTTTTAAGTACCCAACATTCAGTGCCTTACATCGTAGTTGGTCTTGTATGGTTATTTACTTTTATCTGATTGATCTGATCCGATCTGATCTGATATGATTAAAACTATTATTTCACCATCTTTATTTGGCGGTACAGAAGGCAAGAGTTTGATACTGCCTCTATTTGGTCCAAAAGTATAAAACTATAAAATTTTGTGTGTAAGATATGATAGAAATTGACAGGTGGCTTACTTACCTCGAGCTTGTAGGCAAACAGCCATGTTTTAAATTGAAAATTCTGAGGGTGCTATTTATACAGATCCCAGATATGCAAACATAACTGACACAATGAGCACAGAGCACAATGGAAAAATGCTTCAATAGTCATGAAAGAAAGAGATAGCTAAACGAGAAAAATGAAAGAAGCAGCTCTCATCTTACTTAATGAAGAAAAGTGTGTACCAAAACCATCAGCAGAATATAACAGACTGGATACCAATATAACAAAAAGAAGTAAGCAACAAAAATATACCAACATACCCAAATCTTACACTAATTATTGATTCATCGTGATAATTATAGAAGCAAATCAGGGTAGCAGTGTTATATAAAATACTAAATTTAACAAAAAATTACGTGTAAAAGAAAAAACTTTGTCCAATTCAAATGAGGTTTTCTATTTTTGGTGGTAACTGGGAAATGCCATTGCTGAATATTTATTGCAATTAAGGCATGATTTCAACAATATTATATGGAAAAGTTCCTGCAGCACGAAAACTTAAATTCAGCTTAACAAAATCACACAACAATGTTCTCCTTTCTTGTTCTTCAGGTTACATCTTGTGGACGTTGGAGATCATACAAAAAACTTAATTTTATTGGAGGCTGCTATAAACAGTTTAAGCCTAAATCAATCTCTTTAAGCTCTCTAATTCTTCTTTTTAAATTATTATATTTAGGTCAACTCAAAATATGTTCAAGGTATTTAAGTTTCTTTTTAAGGGTGTTAATTATTTTATTGATTGAAGCTTGTTTTATTGTCATCATCATCATCTTGGTGCTACAGCCCTTAGAGGGCCTCGACCTTCTCAAGCTTTCTACGCCATTCTATTCTGTCCCTCGCTTGCATTTTCCAGTTGCCGACTCCGATCTTCTCGGCATCTTGTGTTACCCCGTCCATCCACCTTAGCTTTGGTCTACCCCGTCTTCTCATTCCTACGGGTTGCGCTGTTAGAATCTTTTTTATCATGTTTGACTCAGGGGCCCGGGCTACATGTCCTGCCCACTGCAGGCGGTTTCGCTTAATTATAGTGGTAATATCTTTACCACCAAACGTATGCTTGTAGATATTCTGCAGTTCAAAGTTATATCTACGCCTCCATACTCCGTTCTCACAGACCGCTCCGAATATCTTGCGTAGCACCTTTCTTTCAAAAATGGATAGAGCGGATTCATCTGTTTTCGTTAGCGTCCATGCCTCTGATCCATATGTGAGAACGGGGACTATCAGTGTTCTATACAGCCTTATACGAGTTTTTTGAGACAGCCGTTTGTTAGCTAAGTACTTTGATAGACCATGATAACACCTGTTTGCAATTATTATTCGCCATTTTATTTCCTCAGATGTGTTATTATTGGGGTTAAACGATGTCCCTAGATATATGAACTCTCTGACTGCTTCGAAGTTTTGGTCATTGATGATTAAATTTGTGTCAACATTTCCAGCTCTTGTGTTTGTGTTAGTCGCCATGAATTTGGTTTTATTTTGATTTATCTGTAACCCCATTCGTTCTGCTGCTGCTACTAGCTCGGTTAGGATTTCCGCAGTTCTCGCCCTAGTTCTTGTTATAATGTCCACGTCGTCTGCATATGCTAGAATTTGGACTGATCTATTAAATATTGTTCCCCTGCTATCTAAATTAGCGTCTCGTACAACTTTTTCTAAGGCGACATTAAAAAGCTGACACGCCAGCGCATCTCCCTGCCTTAACCCCCTATGTATTTGAAATGGGGTTGACGAGTCGTTTTGAATTTTAACTGCTGATAGCATCTTCGCCATTGTCACTTTTATCAAACATATGAGTTTTTTTGGAATTCCCAACTCATTCATAGCGTTGTAAAGACTTAGTCTTAAGACACTGTCATATGCCGCTTTGACAGTGTCTTAAGCTTGTTTTATTGTAATCTTGTTAAATTTTCTGCCTATTTTAGTCTTTCTATGTTTATAACAGTTATCACTTCTTATTATAGAGGCATTACTCTGTTCAGTATGATATACAAAAACTAATCTACATCTAATTTGCTATAAAGATGATTGATCTCCTACTCTATAAATATATATCTATAAACATTTTGAGAACGATTTCAAAACGTCAAACTTTGGTTAGTTAAAAAATGTGATTTTCATTACAACCAATAAATTGTGGCTTAATCCCATATAAACATAATACTTATTTAAATTAAAAAAGAAGTTTAAAAAAGTTTCATTGTAAAAGATTTTGCTATTTTGTAGTGGGAATAAAATGTAAAGAAACATACAAAAAAACCAGTAGAAGTACTCAATGTTTGTCAAAGAAAACAAGAAATAGGCTTTTTGAAAGAGGAAAGAAAGAATTTTGGAAATTAAGATCCCTATTCCCTTGGCTCCCTAGTTCCAAGTTATAATATACATTTATGAGGAGTATATCCTTGACGGATCTCTTTTAAGGGCTTCTGCAAAACAGAGATGTTGATTCGTACCCGTCTAAATTCACTCTGAGTAGGCGGGTGCCTGATTTTTCGGAGAGTCTTTTTTGATATTCGAGTCTTAAGCGCACAAAACACTAAGCACTGTTGACAATATTGTCATTTTTGTATGATTACCACAAGTTGAAATAATCTATATCCGTTTTGCAGGCGAGTATCTTATACTATATATATTTGTTTAACATTTTATTATAACTAACCTACGAACAAGCTTATCAGTCACCCTGTATAACTTATAATATAACAAAAAGAAACCATAAACAATGTTACTCTCGAAGAATGATAATTCTCACAACGTAATTAGTCCACCAACTCCTTATTAAAAAAGAATTCCAACAATGCACGTCATCGCCATGACCTTTTCCATCGAATATTGGGCACTGGGTAAAAGATAGGTTGATGACTGATGATGGTACGGTATAGTAACGTGTCCGATATTTTTCAGGTGTCAGCAATGGATACCGGGTACCGCTATTCGAAGTGCCTTCATCCGTTCGAGGCTGTGAACAGGCGAAGTTAACAGTAGTTCATATGGTGTTCGTAGAGTGCAAGCCGTTTGGCATATTCGCTCAAAAAAAGTGTGTTTAGTAAGTACCAATTTATTGCTAATAACAATAGAATAACATATTTGATGTATTGGCTTTAATGTACCATTATGACAAAGCTTGGAGATTGTTAAAATTGTTCTAATCATTTATGGATTGTGCATCTTCAAAGTAACACAAAATCAATCACTTAAATTTTTATTCCAGCAATTTTATTTAAAAAAATTTCTTGTATTTTTTTCGTAATGTTCTTCTTCTTGATTATTGTCTATTCTGTTACATTACCCGTTATATTATCCATACTAATCAGTAGTGTCAAAGTTCATGCTTCAACATCGTATAACAGTACTAAAATCGTAAATTCGTACATATATACATAATTTATATTCTCAATCTCTCGGAAATATTTGTATCTCCCACATGGCTACAAATTTATTTATGTAAAAAACGATTTTAGTTCTTGGTTTAATCATTTTACCAACTGTTCTATTAAAGGATTTTGTGCCATAATTATCATGAATAAAATATATTGGATATAATATCGATGGTGTAAAAGCCCAAGGGCGTAATACTAAAAAACTGGAAATTGTGATTTTAGTTTTGTTCTGAAAGACTGAGTAGACATACATCCATAAGAGAGCAGACATACAGCAGACATAAGACCAAAAGTCATATTAGCTGTAGCTATACGTTAAAACATGGCTCACAATACGACCAATTCAGTTTTTTTACGCCATTTGTCCATTACATCGTCGACATTTTGCGTAGGTACCATTAATACTCTTAATATCAACATCAAACCAAAATTTTTATATTGCTTATAAAGTTTATGAATATATAAATTTAAATGACAAGGAATGCATTCTCAATATATATCTGTGTTATTGAAGCGAAGCTTTTATACTGGCATTATATTACCTTTTTTTCTGTACAGTAAAATGATGAGGCGAGCGTCACGGAATTAGCGCCACAAGACGGCGTCGTTACGGGTAGGGTCATTTTTTTTTCACGCATTTTTTGAAGTTATACATTCAATATACATACAGTTTTGCATTCTGCATTTAATTTTCTTATTGAAGTTATACTTCTATACGCGCGGTCGACGTTGGAAATTTGCACGGGAGTGAATCGGTGAAATCATTACATATGTAAGATATGAGTAAGAGAGAGACAGAAGATATATTTTCTCTCTCTTTCTCTATCGGGAATAAAAATGTTCCTTTTGTATATATATTTAATATTATATATTTATAAAATATTATATATATAATATTATATATATATATATATATATATATATATATATATATATATATATTAATATTATTATTTATGTGATATGTTTTGCATTATTTATTAAATGTTCATAATTATTTTAGGCTTTTGTATTTCAAAATAATAATTACAATAAATTACTGTATGACCAAGAATTGTCAATGTTGAAATACGTTAGTATCATGTCTAATTGGCAAATTTCTTACGTGTTTAGTTTATACGCTGATATATGTGAGTTCGAATCCCAATATGAATTTCCTTTTTTATTTTTGAGATATTTAAAAACCCCACGTTAGTCTTATTAAATATTTGTAATGTACGCAAAAATGCTAAATTTTAAAATAAAATGAAATCTTACAACATAGTCCTAGTTGGTTTTTTTTTTATCTTCCACAAACATTTTTTAAAGTTATACTTCTATACGCGCGTTCGACGTTGGAAATTTGTGTGTATTCGTATATATTGAGTTAATCGACAAAATCATTACATATGTAAGATATAGGTAAGAGAGAGACAGAAGATATATATTTTCTCTCTCCTTCTCTCTCGAGAATAAAAATGTTCCTTTTGTAAACATATTTAATATTTAGTAATATTATTATTTTTTTAATAATATTATTGTCATGGTAAATTAAACATATGCTTAAGTTATGTATATTGTCATTTTTAAATACTTATGAATATTGCATTTTAATTTGTATTGTATTATAATATTGAATTATGTGACAGTGTATTGTATTGTATTTTTATATTAATAACAAAATTAACAATGAATTTTACTGCAGAGTATGTGTAAAAAAATATATGAAAATTTTTATACATATATGAAAGTAAAAATATATATTTTCATTAAAATATTGATTCAATCCTTCATTTACTTACTATACTCCTATTACAGGTCAAATGTTTATATACAGCAAACGATGCACCATATACCTGTATACCTAATTCTTTTTCTCTTTCTGCTCTCCCTTACCTATAGCATTACATATGTAATGATTGTGCAGATTGACTTCCATATAAATTTGTAACGACGAACGCGTGTATAGAAGTATAACTTCTACCGGCAGTCCCACTGGACTGTCACACCCGTTTTTTATTTTTAACTGTTGGGTGAGGATGTTTAATACATTTTTATTTTCTGTAGATCTGTTTTTTTACTGGCTTTTCTTTTTCTTTGCACATGTAATCGTTTTCCTTAGGATAATTTTGACCTTGCAAAGATGCAATGATGCAGCATGGCTCACCAAATCTTTCTTCTTCTTCTTTGTCAACCATTTTCCATCCACTCCTGGAATCTTTCTCTATCTTTCGCCAATCTAATTCACTGTTTGCCTGCCACTGTTCTTATGCCATCTACCCATCTTTTTTGAGGTCTTCCCATGCTTCTTGTTGTCTTCCTTGGTCTCCATTCTAGAATTCTCCGTGTCCACCTGTTGTCATTATATTGGGCCACGTGATCTGCCCAGCGCCATTTCATTTTTGCAATTTCTTCCACAATATTCCTAATCTTCGTTCTACGCCTTATCTCGGTGTTTCTAATCTTGTCTCTTAGTGATATTCCAAGCATGATTCGTTCCATTGCTCTTTGCGTTGTTTCTAATTTTTTAGCAGATTTTTTGGTAAGGGCTACTATCTTTCGATAGTTTTTATCTTCAAATACTCGGATATTCTACGAGCGATGTGTAAGTTGACATTATCAAACAAATGATTGGATACTAGTCAGCATTGACGGTTCTACAATTCTCAAACGAAATTCTTCCAATATGTCCTTTTTTCCAAAAAAAACTCGGACCATCTTCAAACACCCATACAGATTGGTTGATCTTTCTTTCTCATAGTAATACACCAATACAAGTTTGTAGAAACAAATAGTAGATTTACTCACAATCCACAATCTAATATATTAATTATATTCTTCACAATTTTCTTGTTATGTTCAGGTCTCTAGGACAACGTAAATTAAAATGATACTGGTACAAGGTTTGTTTTTTTTTAACAGGTTGAGGTGCGCCTACGCTTCTAATTCTTCAAAGTATATGTAAACAGTTTATAGGTGTTTTTTTGTTGAAAAAAAAAACAAAATTTGTTTAATTTACTAATGTTTGTATTTTGAGGACGATTTCGGAAGTGGAAATTGAAACGTCATAAAATTAATTTAACCTTTAATTGTGGCTTATTCCCATTTAAATACAGGTCATTTAAATTTGCTATTTCATTTGTAATTTGCTGTTTCATATTTCCTAGTGGAAAGTCTTCGAAAGGAGGCTGGTTATTTTATAATTTCCGATATTCGTTGGTTAGATCAGAAAATTCAAGTTGACAATATTAGAAAAAATACTTTGTTATATATTTATTTTTTTGAAAGTTAATCTTTATACAGAAGTGATAGTCCTGTCCCTATTATTAGTTCTTAGTAATAAATCCTAACAGTTGTTTCCTCGAAAACGTGCTCATTAAAACATCTCGCTAAATTAGATGCAGTAACACTCGGAGAAATCTTAATAACAACTCTTCATAAGAAGGTAAAAAAGGAATAAAATAACAGCTTGTTTTTAATAACGGCATCCGCCCAGCTGTGTTTTTATTGAATTGGATACCGTTTTGGTAGGAATATCTGAAATATTATTTAGATCAGCTCAAGTGCAACAGTGCATGTCGCATGATGAATATTTTAATTGACAGTGACGTGCGAGTTGTATTTAAATCTTTATTATTTCAATAAATAAAACTGTGTGTGTGTGTGTCATCTTAATATATGAGAGAGTAATAAAAATAAATTAGCATATATTTAAGGTACTTAACAGTATGAGCAAATATACTATGCTGTGGAATATTGTGTGTATAATATATTATGTATAAATTTGTATTCAAAAATGTTTATATAGGATTAAGCCGCTGTTATTGGTTATACTGAAAATTACATTTTAACTACTAGGGAAGCGCCGGGAGGGTTTGGACAATTTTTAAACAATTATGGCGTGGACATGGATAACAAATATCTAAAATTTTGAAATCATACTGATTAACGTATGTTTCCTCACTATATATTTGCGTAGTTTGTGTACAAATATAACAATGTGAATGAAATATTCGCGTATACATACTTGAGGTAATGTGTCCAAAACCTCGCAACTGACCGGGTCTGGATAATAAAAGAATAAATACAAAAATATTACTTAAGGTTTTTATTTGCCAAAAACAGCTTTAGATATCAATGAAACAAACAAAATATTCATTATTAAAATAAACTGTACTGGGAAAGATCACTGTTAAAATATATCATGTCTTTATATCTGGCACTTTGATCTGTCAAGGATTTGGTAACCTTACAATCACTTCTTCGTATGTTACAAATGCTGGAGGTTCTTCACTAACTATAAACCGGTTGGAAGCAACTTGCTTACAACAACTTCTTCAATTTTGGCGACATAATGTCTAAACAATTTTTTTTCAAACACCTTATAAACCACGAAACTATCAATTCGAAGTCTAGTAAGTTCCTCATCCTGATCTTCATCATTTTCCAAATCTAAATCTGAAGATGAGTCTTTGTAAATCACTTCTTCCTCATCGGAAGAAGACTCGCTCATTACTTTCCTCTTTACCAAAATACTATTTATTTTCTACAATTGCATTGCGTTTTGGAGTATCGGTTGCTATTATGGTTGTTCTTTTTACTGGATCTTTTTTAGTTCATTTTCTCTCAGGAGCTTTCGGGTATGGTTTTATTTGGTACTAGTCGAACTAGTGTGTCGGGCTGTGATAATGCAGAGAGGCTGAATTGCGATGACACCTCCACATTTTGTTTTGAAAATTCACTTGATGAAAAAACACTGGGGCATTTGATGTTGAAGGAACCATTCTGTCTCTTACAAATGAGCATAGAAACTCTTCTTCACCAAAAATATTTTTATCCAATGGCTTATCTCCAGTGCAACGAAATATAGATTTTATGTTGAAAGGAGTTGCAGATCAGATAAGAGAGCATCCAGTCATCTGCTCCTTGATTGAAACATCTTTTAAATGGTCCAAAAACAGTCCTATTTAATGGTTGCAATTTGTTAGATGTGTGGGGTGGATGAGTTAGAATTGTAATTCTATTATTATTATAGTTAGCAATAGCAGAAATATATAAATGGGATTTATGATTATCCATTAATAAAATAACTTGGCGTTCTTTAGAAGTATTGAGTATTCAATTCTTCTCTCTCAGGCGACAATACTTTACCAACTTGAGACTCACCTTAAGTAGCAACTTCTTTTTGAGTTTTTTGAACTGTGGTTAGACTTGTCTTGTCCAAATTAATTAGTCTGATCCAGTGAAGCTGTGCCTTTTTAGAATCTTCTCTAACTTACCTTGAAATTTACCGACAGTAGATTTATTGAATCTGGAAATTCTCGCTAAGCTTGCATTTTTCGGGGTTCGTAAGGATAGTTCACATTGTCGACTTAAAAATCCTGTAAACCAGTCTTACCCATATAATTTGTTTGCTTTCCAAGGCTCTGGAAATTTGACTTAGTTTTTTTCGGCAAATTCGTATGCTAATCTGCGAGTCGCTTTTGGGGTTAAATCATGGTATATATTAGAACATTTGTTAAAATACAACGCAAGGGAGGCTTCCATTTCATTAAAAAACACTTGGCGTGTGACAAAATGTGGAGAGAATGTCGTATTGTCAATTTCTACTTCTCTAGCTTTCTTTACATATAAAGCTAGTGTTGATTTTTTAACTTTTTGCTTTTGAGCGCTTTTTCTGTTACAAAACTTTCTAGATAAAACATTACTTCGCATGGATTCTTCGGGAAATCGTCCTTCGGTTAGTTGCATATAGTTATACGGCATGTTTTCTGTAACAATTTTTTAAATTAGGCAAGGTTTCGACACTTGTGGGAGGGTTTGGACAGGTGTCCTTCCCCTTCCTTAAGACAGTTGAGATAAATAAATACTAAATGTATTTAAGGATCTTTATATATCGTAAAAATAACAACAAACTTTCATTATTTAGACTTACCTTATAGTAATACTCAATCAGTATCCCAAAACAAACAAAACCAGCTAATTAAAAGCACAGTTTTAAATTGCTAAATATTAGAACAACAGCATGGACCATTTCGAAAATGGCCGAGCATCAAAACAAAGTAACCTGCCGGCTTGGCGTCTAGACAGATAGTAAGAATACTTCACATTGCTGCGTTGTTGCTTTTCTGGGATGGTTTTCCTTTAGTTGGTATTTTGGTGTCCTGTTTTAGGTTTTCACCTCTTTAGGACGTGGTTTGTTTTGCTGGGTGGTGTCTTTTTCTCTCGCTGGCTTTGTGTGTTCTACAGGTGGTATGCTTTTTTGACTTGTCGTCGGAGGAGCGTCTGGACAATCAGTGGCGAAAGGGGTACTGGTTAACGGTTCCTTTCAGAAGTTTCACACTTTCAAAAGTATGTGAATATATGTATACACATTGGTAAATAATAAATGGATTGAATCGCGGTTCGCGCGAGGGCAGCTGTCGCTGTAACCTCTGCAATAAACAGGTATCATTCAATGGGATCGGAAAACCACAGAAAACCGATTCCTCCCTGTCTAGGCAAGCTCGAAGTGAGCATTTAAAAGTTATTGCGACGGTAGTAGAGGTGACTTGCCTCCTGGATGTCAATGTCAATGTATTCAGCGGGGAGCTCGTTGCTGGCAAGGGCCAGTAATATTGTAGGTAGGAAAGGGATTTTAGGTTTAGGTTTTCGTCTGAATATATTGCCGATGGATGAGCAGGTAGTTTTTAGTACGTTTTGGGCTTTGAAGTTTTGGCCTCGTATGATTTTGATTGTATAACTCCTGCTCAGAGAGGTATGCGGTTAGTGAAATGGAAATTATGAGAGTGTCCAATGACTCCCGCTGTCCAAACCCTCCCGGTGTTTCTCTGGTGTTCGACGTTTCGACTTTAACTCCAGAAATCGTTCTCAAAAAAGATTGTTATTGTTTTGAAGAAATCTCTAAAAATGTATAACAAAGTTGTTTGTTATTTCGTTATGTCCTTTTAAAATTGACATACTTGGCCTTGATGTTATAGGCAACAGCATGTATATGTCTGAAAAAATCTGAGGGTGGTGTTTTTACCCTAGGAATATTAAATCCTGACTCTTTTGTATTATACAAGTTATGTCAAAAAAAGGTAACACTGTCTCTAGGATAGGCACAAAACTGAAAAATAAGTTGGGTTTGCTCAGTAAAAAATTATTATAACACCATCCGTTTTTAAGATTAAGGGAGTTTTGCCGAAACTACTGGCAACATTGTAATGAAATTGTGTACGAAGATCTTTATTTTTTATGCACGATAGAGCTCCACCGCACTTTGATAGAAGGTATCGTAATTGGTTGAATACCAGTTACTTATATCAGCTTATGCAGATACTTTATACCAGCGTCGGTTAGTACTTCATAATTTTCAAATCAAAATATTCCGAAAACTGTAAACAGTATCGACTTTTAACAAAGTACCTTTTTGATGTAAAATTGTACGATGTTTAACTTCGCTTGGAATTTTGATTAATCTAATTAAATTCTACCCTTAAAAATTTTATGTTGAATAATACTTGGTACGAACCTTATAACTAGCGCCCTCTATAAGAATCAAATATAAAAACAAACGTATGGGATGTATCAGCTTCTAAAATATATTCGTATAAAAATTTGATTACAATGTTGCCAATAGTTTCAGCAAAATCGTAAAAAATGTGTTATTGTTTTTCAACGCCTTTTATCTTGAAAACTGATAACGTTATAAAAAATTTTACCAAGTAAACTAGAGACGATGTTACCTTTGTTTGAAACACCGTGTATGTCTGTGTAATTTGTATCGTAATTGTGGTTATATAACGAAAGTTGTGCAACGTAGATTTGTGTTTTTGTGCATTGTGTGTTGCATATGTATTGTGTATAATATTGTAGGTGATGTTATTTGACCTCATTTTCCGTCGCTATTATTGGTATATTCGTGACTTCTTTTTTTAGTATTGACAACCAAATCCTGCTACCAAAACATTTTCTAGATGCATTTTTTTTTATCTTTCTTGTGTGATGTTGGGTTTAGTTTTGGACAAGATAGATCTCACGCACAAGGGGTGTTACTTTTATGGTAGCTCTACTTCAGTGAGTTTTTATAATTATTTAGTATTTGGTATACTTTTTGTTTCTTGTTTCTTTAAGAGGAAAATTCACTCACCTCAGATATCTACGGTATCTCTCAAAAATTTTCGTGCGCATTTGGACGTCGAGAGTAGTACAGCATGATCTTATAGAGATGTTTATTTAGACCCAGCTTTTTTTATGTTTTCTAAGAGGTACTTTGGAATGACTCCAGTAGTAGAAAGAATATTAAGTATCGTCTGGGTACTTTCCATTCTCCATTATCGCCTTAGTTATATTTCCAGATCTCTGTACTTGGCGATCTTTTCGTTCTGTTTGATATAAATCATATAGAAGATGGTCGGTTTGGAGAAGTCCCAGTTTGTCAGCTAGTTCTTGGTGAATAATCTTTCCTACTGACTCATGCCGTTCCTTATATTCAGTTGCAGGAAATGCCTGGCAGCCCCGTTAAGATGTTATATGGTTTCTTGGGCTTGACACCCATATCGGCATTTGTCGTTTAGGACCTGAGGTTATTTGACGATAAATTTTAGGTAATTTTTGGTTGGTATAACATGATCCTGAATGGTAAGTAATTAGCCATTATTCTGTTGCAGTGAACATAGATTTGAATGAGTTTATTTCCCGTTCAGCCCGTGTAATGGTTTCCCATCCAGATGCGCATTTTTTGTCCTTAGTTAGATGGTTTACGCGCAGTTCTGGTTCCCTCAGTTTGATCAGTGTTGTGTCATCTACTGCGCAAATCGCGCGATGTAGAGCCTCAATTTTTTGGCCATTTTGCATATCAAATCCTTCGAGCTGAACCTTTCCCTTGACTTTATTTAGTCAAGGCTAGACACTTGTTTAGCCCAAAATGCATACTGATATCATTTGAGAAAGTTTCTACAGTTTTTAGCATTTGATCTAAATGATTTCGAGTGGAAGCTCTTAGTTTCAAATTATCCATATACAACAGATGATTAAGCTTCACCACTACAGTATTGATGTAGTTAATGCTAAAACCTAAGTCAGTGGAGTTCAATAGTTGGGATAGTGGGTTCGTTTTCACCAGGTATTTGGAGGTGAATTTTAGTCTTTCAATCTGTCATTGTATGTCTTAAGAAGGTCACTATATTTTCATTAACTTTATATATTCTGAATATATCTACCAGCCATTCATGCGACACTGAGTCAAAGGCTTTCTTATAGTCAATAAAGGCAGCAAAGAGGTTCCTTTTTTGGTGTATGCCTTGTTAGAAATGACTGAGTCGATAATAAGTTGTTCTTTGCAACCCATGGAACCCTCAGCGCATCCTTTCTGTTGAGATTCTGATATTGTTTAGAGAGCAGTGTTAGTAGACACGCTGGGCTACACAGGATGTGACCAATTTATACAGAGTTGGAAAGCAAATAACTGGGTGGTACTTGGCTGGATCTTGGGTATTATTTTGATCCTTCGGTATTAAATAAGTTGTTCCCTGAGATTATCTAATGAAACAGAATGGTTTACAAATGAAAAGTCGGAAAGTCCAACAAATATTTCCTAAATTTTTAATTACAATCAATTGTGGGTTAATGCAATATAATAACAGTATTTAAACAGTAATTAAAATTGCCCTCAAACTTTTCTCTGTTATAGAAACAGTTATTATACTTTCTGGTATTCTTTAAAACCATATTAAATACAAGTACAAAAATTATACATTGTCACACCTTCATATTTACCCAAGTGTTTAGTTATTAAAAAATTACCTCATCCAACCACGGCGCCCTAGAAACCATCAATTAAGTTTAATGACCAAAAAACTGCCTAAATTACTGCTGAAAGTTATCTTCTACGAATTTTGAGGTGCTAATGACATAAACTTTCATTTGTCTCACCAATTTCCTAAATCGTGGGCGGAACGAATCATGATTTGGTATGTCGTGAATTACTATGTAATTACTAATAATAGTGTTTTGGTCTTATTAGTGGTTTGTCTAGGTAAGTTTTTGGTAAACACAGTAATGAAAACTTAAAGATAAGGATGAATCCGTATGCATTTTCATTGTGAACTGAATACTGAGAGGAAAACTGGGTACCATTTAGATAGGTTTGAAAAGCTACCAAAGCATCCTTGCCGTGGAATCAAATAAATAATGTAACGTCAATATATCGTAGGGAATCCCCCTGTCTCATCCCATTGCCAGCTTTAATTATTGGACCGGATAGTTCTTCTTTTACACTTACTTTTATTGTGTTGTTCTGGTTGATATTTTCAATCGTTTTGATTGTTCCTAGAGGTATCTCTCCTGTGTACAGTAAATGGATGACTTCCTTTAATTTTACCCTGTCAAATGCCTTCTTAAGATCCACGAAACATAAATATGCCGGTTTGTTGTATTATACCAATTTGCCGGTGAAAAGTCAAATAACAGAAGACAAAAGCAAGAAATATATACCGTAAACTACGGCAGATGGACTTAAATATCAATCATCATACCCTGAGACCATTGAACCAAAATTATGATATATGAAAAACAAATGAATTCATTTTTCTCGCCTTTATTTTTACGATACTGGTTAGCTTCTCCCATTATTATTATTGACTTCTCAAAAACCATTAATTAATTTATATAATTATCGCGGGTTTTCCAATCATCTGAACCTCAAAATATTTACCTGGGTCATAGCCTTCTTATACAGTTATAATGAGTTTCTTGAAAGGCGAAAAAATGTTAACAATCTTTATTGTTGTTGTGACCCACATACTAAAATAATGTAACCGAATATGGAAAACAGAAATTTTGGTATCAGATATAATAAAAATTTTATGCTAAATGCAACACTTTCTTACAAGCTTTATAATTCAAATTTGGCGTTATATTATACATAAAATTGTATACTTTAAAATGAGTAATTCGTCACTTGATAATATTAAATTCGATAAATGCTTAGGTATAAATACAGGCTTAGTTTTAGATAATATATTCCTACTGACCGAACAAATCAAACACATTCAGTACACAGTTTTAACTGTTGGGTGCGGTTGTTAAATCTTCTTCTTTTGGTGCCTATCCTCTGTGGATGTTGGCAATCACGTTCGTCCATACAACTTTGTTGACAGCTGCTCTGAATAGATGTATGGTAGTCATTCCTGCCCACTGTCTGATGTTCTTCAACCACGATGTCCTTCTGCGCCCTTGAGATCTTTTGCTTTCTATCTTGCCTTGTAAAATTAGTTGATACTTCTCAGTGCGCATCACATGCCCTAAGTATGTCATCTTTCTGATTTTCACAATATGCATAATTTCCAGATCTTTATTCATACGTTGGATCACGGTGTTGTTGGTAATATGATGGATAGAGGAAATTCTGAGCGTGCGGCGGTAGCACCACATTTCGAAGGCTTCTAATCGTTTGGATGTTGCCTCCGTCAATGTCCAGACCTCGACTCCATATAAAAGGGTAGAAAATACATACCATCTCTAGACTCGTATTCTTATATCAATGTTCAGGTGCATACCTATTACATAAAATCTTCCTGAGGCGATTGAAGACAGTTCTCACCTTTTCTATACATCTAATTTCCTGTGAGTGGTCCCATTCCTTATTTGGGCTGCATCCAAGGTATGTAATTTTGTCGATTATTTTCAAGGGTTCATTATTAGCTGTGAATTGGTGTTGTATTACGTCGTTTTTACTTACTACAAGAATTTTGGTCTTCTTACAGTTTAATTTAATGCCTAATCTGTCACAGGCTTCGCTGAACAGCATTTCCGAGTGAGTATTGAACAACGTCGGTGATAAAATGCAGCCCTGACGCACTTCCCGTTTTATCGTGAATTCTTATGAGGTTTCGTTAACAGTTGCCCTTTGCTGTAAGTATAAATTTTTAATTAGGCGTAAATATTTGTCAGCAATACTAGATTCTTTCAGTATCTGAAATAATTTTTGATGTTGCACCTTGTCAAATGCTTTTTTAAAGGCTATAAAGCATGCAGTAGTTTGAGTTGGTTGTTTTGAAATAGTTTCAATATTTCAGCTTGTATGTTATCAGGTCCAGGTGCTTTGTTAGTTTTTAGTCTTTTTATTGCATATGTTTCTTCACTGAGCGTTATTTCTGGTCTTGAACATCCAGAAACACTAACTTCTGTCTCTTGATTTTCCTTGAATAATTCTTCCATGTATTGCCTATATCTCTCAAATATTCTCTCACTTTCGTAGAACAGATTGTTGTGGTCGTCTAGTATTAAGTTATGACTTCGTGATCCGTTTCCTCCCGTTAAGTTTTTGACCTTTTTATGTAGGTTAAAAGTGTCATGCTTTTGTTGTAGGGATTCTATTTCTATGCGTTGATATTGTAGCCATGATTTTTTTGCTTTTTTAATGTTTTCCTTAATGATTTTGTTTATTTTTTTTGTACATTTCCTCATTCTTATTTCTGTGTTTTCTTCGTTTTTCCATTACCTCTAATATTTCTTGTCTCATCCATGGCTGTTTCTTTATATTGTTTTCTGGTTTAAATTTATTATCTACCACTGAATTACAGATATTTTTGATTTTATTCCACATATCATCCACACTTATGTTTTCTTGATTAATATCTGAGATTACTTCTTCTGAGACTCCTTCTCTTGTGGTTTTATCTTTCAACTTCTGGATGTCGTGACGTTTTTGTGCTTTTCTTTTGTGGACTTTTTTCATGTGGAGTTTGAAATGTCCTAGTAAAAGATTATGGTCTGTTGGAACATCTGCTCCCGGATATGTTTTTGCGGATTTTACGAAATTCTGATATGTTTGTTGTTTAATACATATTTATTTTCTGTAGTTCTTTTTTATTACTATATTTTCCTGGCTTTTCTTTTTCTTTACACTAGCTCTCAAACTTCTTTGCTGCTCTTTACTTTACTTGCTTTACTGTATACTTATACAGTGTTGTACGAAAAAATGGAATCATTGTGACATTTTTCAATACTTACAGTAGTTAGCAACACTGTTCACACATTTACCACTTATCAAGCATTGAAAATATAACCTTAAGTTTCTCTGCCTTTTATTTAAAGATGTTTTAGGACATTTTTCACTAAGTTTGTGTTGCTTTGTACTATTTTATACTATTTTGTGTTCTTTTTGGTAATTAGTGAGTCTTTTTCGTTTAATTCCATCATGGATATTACACCTAGGAAGCATGAAAAGATTATCACGTGAAGTGAACACACTTCTATTTCACAAAAAGAAATCGCAAGAGTGTGTGCACTGATTTAGGGGGTAGTAAGCAAAATTTTAAAGCGTAAACAAGAAACGGGATCAATGGATGTGAAAAGGTTAGGAAAATGCAGAAGAAAGAGTAAAACAACACCAGCAGATGAAAGATTTTTATTTCGAAAGATCAAATTGGACCCAAGAAAAACAAGCCAAGAGCTTTAACAAGATCTAGCAGCATCAGGTGTAGTGACTCAAGAGGAGTAACAATAGACGGCGAAAAGCTCCATGTCCGTTTCGCAGATGATATTGTCCTTAGCATAGATAATTTAGAAAAAGCCACAGATATGTTAAAGAAATCGGACTTTGCATGTTCGAAGGTGGACCTCAGAATGAACTTAAAATAAAACTAAGTTTATGACAAATGTGGTCCTCAATAACCATTTAACTATAAAAGACAAACTGGTAGAACTGGTAAAGAAATATAAATATTTGGGTCATGAAATAAGAATCAGCAAGGATAACCAAACATGTGAAATCCAAAGACGAATTACTTTAGCGTGGGCAGCCTTTGGAAAACTGCGAGACACACTTAGGGTCCGCATACCAATTAGCCTCAAAAGAAAAGTATTTGATCAATACGTATCACCGTTCATGACCTATGGGGCGGAAACTATGACTCTAACCAAGACTACGGCTTTGAAATTGAGAGTGGCACAGAGATGAATGGAACGGTCTATGCTGGAAGTGACGTTGCGGTACCGAATATGAAACGAAGATCTGCGAAGAAGGACGAGTATTGCTGATGTTGTGGAATGCATCTTCTTCTTCTTCTTCGTCTAGCCATTCACGTCCACATCTGAACATAAGCCTCTTCAAGTCTTCCTTTCCATTGTTTTTTATTGTACGCTACTTGTAGCCAATTTTTCCCGGCAGTCCTTTTCAGATCATCTGTCCATCTCATAGGAGGTCTGCCTCTGGGTCTTTTGTGTTGGTATGGTCTCCAGGTTAAAATTGATCTGTGCCATTTGTTTAGATCGCTCCTAGCTACATGTCCAGCGTATTCCCATTTCAACTTTAATGATTTTTGCACCACATCGGTGACTTTGGTTTTCTGTCTTATCCATGTGTTTGTTTTCTTGTCCTTAAGTGATATACCTAGCATTTCTCTTTCCATCGCGTGTTGAGTGACTCTAAGTATATTCATATTCTTTTTTGTGATTGTCCATGTTTGTGCCGCATAAGTTAATATTGGAATAATGCATGCATCAAAAACTTTAGATCTCAGATGTATTTGAATTTTAGGCCAAGAGCAGACAAATGTAGTAGAGGAAGACTACCTACACGTTGGGCTGACGACATCAAGCGTATCACCAAAAATTAACAACAAAGAGCTCAAAAACGTAAAGAATGGAGAAGTTTTCGGGACGCCTATGTCCAGCAGTGGACGTGATAAATGAAGGCTGGATGATGATGATGATTAGTGCTGGCGTTTCCAGATAGCGTAAAGAGTAAAGCTCACCTTGATTGTTCGAAGCTTAATAATTGTTTCTAATCTACCCATAACTGTTTTTTACTACACAGCTCTTTTATTTATACTATAATTTTAATAAATATACATAGTTTTTATTTCTATCCTTACTTTTTATTGCACTGATCATTGTTGATACACTTTTATTTCGTATAAACAAAAAATTGGATGATACAACTAACGATTTTTAAACGCATTCGCATTTGACTACCCAAAACAGTAAAGGTGACAGTTGCGAATGATTAATAAAGGCTAATTTCTTCAATAATATTTTCTCTTTTTAGCAATATACCAATTCTGTGTTTTTTGTTACAGGTGATCAAAATGTATTCACGCGTAGTGTCATTTGTGATAATATTCATCAGTTTAGCTGCTACTTCACCGATAGAAGAAACCAGCACCAGGTACACTGTCTACGAAGAAATAAACAATATTTCTTCTAATAATGAACAAAGTATTAGTCATCAAACCCACTTAAATTGCTCCTATGTTTTAGACGACCCCATAACAACTTTATTACTAAAAACAAATATCTGTGATAATGTTAAACAAGATGATTTTGCAACTAGTCGAAAATTTAAAATAAATTCATCAAAAAAAGTCGTTAATAGTAATCACAGTAGCAGTAGTAGTTTAAAGCCTACAAAAAAAACCAACTATACAATAGTAGTAAATTCTAGCTCAAAAAACGATATTAAACGGACTCCTATTAAATTAACAACTCCTAAAAGTACTAAAATCACAACGAAAAAACAAATTAAGAAGACTACTGCAAAAATCAGCAACTTGTTTACGACAGTATCTCCCAAAAAGACAAAAATAGGTTCATCTAAACCTGCTACTAAACCTTTAGTAAGACTATCGACCCAAAAGCAACCCGTAAAGATTAATATCTTACCAATTTCTAAGAAAAAACCTCCTATAAATAAAAATGCAAAACCAGTTGTTCATAAAGTAATAACAAAATGGAAAGAAAATGCCGATCTCTTAGATTTGAAACAAATATACAAACAAAACTTAGCGATCCCAACCCCTAACCCAGAAGTAACTTCATCATCTCCGCCATTTTCTCTCAATGATCTAGGTCCAATACCATCTTTAACTAATACTGGTGGTAACTTAAACGAATTAAATATTATGCCAGAAGTAAGTTCCCATTCCCCACCATTTTCTCTAACAGGTGTTCCCGATTTATCAGAGTTGGTCCCTATAGATCCTATACTTCCACTCGCTGACACAGGTACTCAAGCTAAACCACTGAGCACTTTTAATCTAGATATGGTTCCTAACAGCGACAATGGAATAAAATCTCCTTGTCCTAGCATACATATATCCAGCTCTATGCTGCAACCGGATCTACGACAGGAATGTTCTGATCTAAACTTGGTCCTAAACTCTCATATTCACCAAAATCCTAGCGATAGCGGCACCAGACTACCTGCTGTCAGTACCTATGACTCTGATCCAGAAGCTGTAGAAGCAGAAGCGGAACCAGTATTTGATGCTGTAGAAAGTGAGCCGGTAGGGGCTGCAGCAGATCCTGGTGTAGGGGCTGGACAATCGGTAATTCCACAAAGCGTTGGGACTCCCGGTAATGGCGGTACTGGAGGTACAGGTGGTAGTGGGAGTAATGGTGATGGTGGCGCGTGGAAATTTCCCGATCTCAAACATTTATTCGAAGCCATTGGATATATATGGAGAGGCCTGGGTTTTCTCTTTAATTTTTTGAGAAATCCGTATTTATATCTCGTTCCTATGGCTCTATTCTTCCTTTTAGGTTTTTTAAAGGTTCTAGTTTTATTTCCTTGGTGGATTCCTTTACTTATACTTTATATTAGTGTGAAGACAGGACAAAAGCCTAAACAGCGCATAGCGTTTTATCAACACGTGCATAAACCTGTAAAACATTTGGATGGGTGGTTTTGGAACCACAAAACAAAAACTTGGCAGAACGTCAAGGACTACGTTTATAAAAAACGAAACGACTTTCCCGAAGCGATCAGTTTTGATCCTCACGATACTCTGCAGAAAGATTTACAAAGGATACATCAGTTGTACAATGGTACCAGCGATGGATACAAAAGGTTTAAGCGAAAAACTCGGTGAGAGATATTATATAGTAAGGAAACGTATGGAATGAGTGATGTGCTAGTCAAATATTTATCGACTAAAGAATAAAAGAGAAAAAAACTAATATCGTTAAATTAAAAGAAATCATTTGAGTAGACTGGCAGCCAATAATATTTTTGTACTCATATATTTGGTCAATTCATCTTTTAAGTGCTATTGCAAGGTTTAAGAGGTAAACTCTGGTTGCGATTGGACTTCAATTGGTATTTAACCAAAGATCCCAACCTACGTACTTTCGTAGCATGTTACAGATTTTGTAGCATCTGTCGTGGATGCCCGTTTTCTACACTTCTCCATCTCTTCGTATTTCGAAATATTTCTTCATCCAAGTTTTTGGTGTTTATTGGTTTTTCTGTTAGTTAGTTTTTCAATTTAGTTTTGGTCTTTTTTGCTTTCTTATCTCTGAAAGTTTCCAATTCCACGCAGCGCTCATGGTTCATTGTAATATGAAATAAAACTAACAACCTGCGGATGCGCGAAGATAGCTGTGGTCAAAGGTCAAAGTAGATTATAAAGTGTCTTCCTTTCTACTTAAAGTATGAATTTATATTTTTCAAAATTTTAAACTAAAAACTTTTGCTTTCTATCAGTAAAAATATGTTAGGACATATAAAAAGTTTGTTCTAAATCTACTGACGTTATAAGGCAATATTTTGATTTAGACAGTAAACTAATTTGCCAAGTCGTAAGATATTCAGCCTTCAAAAATACGTACAACTTTTCTCAAACAATTGAAGCTTTCATTTTTTTCTAATAGATTTTCTAATTTATTTCTAATTTTAATCCCTGTATTTCCGGGAATTTTTTGACAATGAGCAGAAAAAGTTTTAACAAGAAAAACCGAATCACTTAATTGTAAATTCCTTTGTTCTAATTAATGACTTTATTAGATCTGGTAAATAACTAAAATTAACTTTTACGAACATAAGTTCTTTAGAAATTTGTACGTTTATTGACTTTTAGTTGTACATCGTAAGTCATTTTTAATATCTAACACAACATCTTTTATGGCATCAAAATAATTTTGGTAGAAAATTGCTTTTTTTAATCCACATTGCTCATCTTGTAATTATTTACCATGGAGGCAAGCTTACAGATGGTACTTTTTTTCGTAGGTTTTCACACAAAAATGTGGTCTCAAAAAAATTTTAAAACTTTTTAAATTAATTTATTGACTTAAAGAAATTCACTTCTGCTACTCTGTTTATACCATGTAGAAAACAAGTACCATATTTCGATAAAATATTTTCAAATTTTATTCTACCTTTGTCATATACGAAGCGGCATCTTTTAAATTCTTTTGGCAAAAAAAAAGTAGAGAGTGTTTGCTGAATGAAACTGCTTACAGTGATATTATTGGTTTTCTCCAGCTGCTTTATAGCTATTAAATAAGGTTTTCCTGGTTCATCCTCTTGTAATGCACCGAATAGAAGATGCATCTTATAGACCACATGCATCTATACTTTCTTAGTGTCTCGGTAGGAAAATTGTTTTTTTTTGCAATTTTTTAACGTAATGTGTGCTGCTAACAGAGCTTTACACATGTCTTGATTAAACAAACATTTTTCTTTTTTTATTCATCTTGATCTTGGACATTTTGAAGAGAAGTATGAATCTAGTGTTGAACACGTCTGACTGCATTCTTTTTAGCTTCAAAATATGATTGAAACTGCTTCCCACAGAAAATTTTTAAAGAAAAAAAAAGTTCAAGCAACAAAAAGACATCAATTTTCATACGAGAAGAATCAAAGCTAAATTACAAAAGCGGAATTGTTCACAATTTGATAAATTTTTGTATTTTGATGCTTCTCTCTATGTTCGTCTTTTTATTATAAGTCTTATAAGTAAAAGCGTATTTGTACAATAAAAATGTTATTTCCTGAAAATTATCTTTTGTGAGACATGATGCTTTCTTTTGTCAGTTCCATATTTAATAAATTAAATGTGAAAATTAATGTAATTTACGATTTTGAAACAAATCTTGCAAAATACTTTGTCTCGACTTTAAATCGAAAAAATACTTAATCCTAGTACTTTTTTAAATTGTAGATATATTTATATTTATATACATAGATATATATATATATATATATATATATATATATATATATATATATATAGGTATATAAATATATAGATATATTTATATACAACGTTTATTTTAAAACTAAGTACCTACAACTTGCTACGCTAATAAAATAATTTTTGTCTTGGAAAACCTATAATTATTAAATCTAGGTAGTAATGCAAAAGTTCTTATAGATAATGAACGCTAGATAATGAGCTCGTTTATATCAGAGTTGTAAAACTCAAAGTAAGTAAAACAATTTCCATTATCTTTCACATATTAATAGAGCTTTTGTTTTGTGTTAATTCATTGTCGTTCCTACCATTTGGTATTTCTATTTTAGTTTCCTCGCCATGTAGTCCGTGTCGTCCATGTCCTGGGGCAAAATATCGATACCATGGTCACCGGCGAATGTAAATATACTTTATGTATTATATACAGTATATGAATTCTGTAAAAATAGTTCTTGTAGTTTACTATTGTCTATTTTCTATATATTTTGAACATCCTCCCTTTGAGAGGCATACTCTTTCATTTACACAGACGCACTGTACGTGAAATTAAATCTTAACTGTCTTTTTCCTTTTTAACCTTTCGTTTTCTTGGATTATTTTAGTTATTTCTTTTGTATTATACAGCTCTTTGGTATTTTGGCTAGTTTTTCTTTATGAGTCAGAACAGTCGGGCGGCATTTTTTTCCGTTTATTTTAGAGCCTTCATTATGCCATCATTTGCTTGACCTACATCTTCTATTTCGTCTTGCAAGTCATGGATATGTCTAGTTAGTGTATTTTCATAGAGGTCGCTTCCTATTGAAGATTTGTTGAGTTCTTCGATGTTTTTGATTATTTCTTTTCTATTTGGTATGATACAATCTATTTCATTTTTGACACTGCTATCTGGACTTATCCATGTCGATTTACGCTGAGGCTTTTTATCGAAAAAAGAGTTCATCATGAATAAATTTTCCTGGTGTAAGAAGTTCAGCAATCTTTGCCCTCGTAAGTACATTTCTTTCGCCATAGCCATACTTAAAATATGCATAACATAAATATAACATTATTTCATACTATATATTTGATTTTTTTCTGTTACCTGTTTACAATGTTGGAATTTAATTTAATCGATAATTGGTTTTACTTCTAGGTTTTTTCTCATTTTCATAATGTCTCATTTAAATATTTTCGAATTTAATATGTTAATTTATCAATTTTATTATAAATATGGTTTCTATTGCTGATATTTCTGTGTAAATTGTCTGATGTGAAAATCAACGAATCGTACCTATGAATCTTTCTTTTTTATTGAATTTAACTAATACTCAACGATGTAAAAATTTAAATTTATTAAAATTCCTAATCTCTAATTTCTTATTTAAATTTCCATTCCTATTGATATTTATTACATCTGCTAAATGAACGACGAAAAGTAATTCTTCAATTTTATTACAATGTCCATCTAGTTTCACAAATTTAAAGGAGCGCATAATTAGTGATTTTTCTTGGCCTGTTTAAAAACAGCGGATGCTTTCCAATCTGAGCATTAGCTCATAAAATTTGCATATTTTATTTTTGGTTTAAATTTATACACTTTTGACAATGTTATATTTATACAAAATGTACAAAGTGTCCCAATCGACACGAAACTTGAAATAAGACGATTTGGTTTAATTTATATACAGTGTGATCCATTTAGATTGGAAATAGACCTGTAAAATGGATCCTATTTCAACAAATCTTTCTGAATCTTAAATTATATCTTCGAGCATTTAAAATGTTTATATCTCTTTTGAGAGCATTCTACAACACTTTCTTGGTGTTTTATTTAGAAATACTGTTCCACTGGATTACAAAGGCCTTCTAAATATCTATTTCCACAATTTCATGAAAATATATGAACCATTAGTGTAGCAGTCACCTGCTCTCACCTTCTATCTTTGTGAGTACCGTGCCCAGCAACCTCCATGACAATTTGCTGATATGGTTCTCAATGTTGTGTAATATTCATCTGCTAACTGTTCAGTCCATTGATAAAGGTATTAATGCCACGGGTATAACTGCCTAGCAGTTTCCTTCAATTTCTCTGTTGACAGCATCGAGTATGTTATAACGTAATGAAAACTATTGATTAAACAGAATAATAATAAATTTAAAAAAAAGCATAGATTATGTAATATTAACAAAAAAAAATGTGAAAGTTTACCACTGAGTTACATCCTCTTTATTTTTAATAACATCCACAATTCTTCAAAGCATAGATTGTACCAAGTTCTGACAAAAATTGTAATGTAAAAAAACCCATATTTCTTGCAATTTTTCCTTCAATTCGTTGACTGACCTGGCAGGATGTTTTCTCAAAGCTTTTTTCATTTCTTCATTTCGCGCCACAAAGTCTCTATCGACGACAAGTCGGGACTGTAAGAAACCCATTCCAGAAGTGGTATGCCATGGTCTTCAATCCATTTTAAACTCTCTGTTGAGGTATGACAACCTGCGCCGTCCTGTTGGAAGACAAAATCTTCCGGTGATGATAAACGGTGTTCCATAATCGGTAAAAGAGATTCTTTTATAGTATTCAAATATTCATCCGTATTTACAATCTCATCGATAAAATGTAACTTTTCACACCTTTAGAACGACATGCTGTCCCAGATCATGACAGATGCAGGAAATTTGACTTTTCTCTTCAGACAATCGGGATAGAAAGCTTCATTTTTCCTGCGAATGACACGACTCCCACTGTCTCCAACACGCACTTCAAATCTGGACTTATCACTCTGTTGTACTGAATCCCATTGCGACTGAGTACAATCTTTATGCTCTTTTGACTATTTTTTATGACATCTTAGTCTATTTTTCTTTTGTTGTAATGTTAAAAGTGGTTTTCCTTTAGCCTAAAATAAAATGAAATATATTAAAAGCAATTCTTACTAATTTTTTTAATTGTTGAATATAAGTAAAATGGGAAGGGGCTCGTACGTTATTAGTGGTCTGTGGATCGTACATTGTTTATAGTTTCAGAATTGTTTTCGGTCACTACTGCATTTATGTATTTAAAACTTGTCACTTTCTTAAAGCTGTGTCCATTTATGGTGACTTTTGCTATGGGATCTTTTGCTTCCCCTTGGTTTCTTGACATGAGCATTAACTTGGTTTTTTATAGGAAACTCTCATTCCTCTCTCCCAGGTATGATGGTCCAGAGCAGAATAAAACTCAATAATTATGGTAATGATCTTATAAGTTTTCCTACATCGTCTGCACAAGTTATGTTTTGGGGTGATTTTGTTAAACAGAGTGACAGAGTAAACTGAATTACCTGATAACCTTTTCATGAGTACATCTCCTTGCATTAAACTTCTAGAGGTCCTGAAAGTTCTCCTTTTGTTTCAACCATCTTGATTGCTGATGAATAGGTCATTTTGATCAGTCGTACATATTTTTCTAGTGCAACGGTAAACTCTAAACTTAAAACTCATGTAACTGGACATCCATCCATCTAATTCAATTGGTTATTAATGTTACTTTGCAAATAAAAATATCAAAAAATTCTGTGGGTTTGTTTTGTTTGTCAAAAAAGAATAAAGAACTCTTATTCAGTATTCCACAGCAGACGTTATTTAAATGACAAAAAACTGGCACATGACACAAATTTTAGGTTAAAATACTTCCAAGATCATTTCAATTCTTCCAAGGCGTAATTTATGTTGTGAATGTGTTTTTGTGGGAATATTGTTGACAACAATTTGAATAAATGATTCTCATTAACTAAAAAATTTTAAACCTATATTTAAAAGTTCAACTGTTTTCTTGTCAATGAGGGTTGCTTTCTCTGGAGGATTGGTGTATTTGAGGAGGATTGGCTTGGTGTATTTATGCAGAATTTAATTTTTTATTCCGGAAAATAAAAAATTAATTTAGATTGATAGTACTTGTCACTAAATTTACCACCATATAGTCAGGTGTTATTTTGTTAATGTAAGCTTAACAAAAGTCTGGAGTTTGACTTTTTTCGTTACAAAATTATTAGACTTTGCCTTTTTAATATTGGACAAACTGGTTTAGCATTTGAAAGAAGTGTATTAAAACATAAAACTCATAATACGTTATTAGGTTTAAGAGGGATACTTAAGTAAAAATAAGACTGATTTCTTTAAGTACTACGAATACACATATTTATTTATTTATTATTGTAAAATTAACTTTCATATATTTATTAAATAGTATTTAAGGAGGAAAATTATACAGATGAATTATAGAAAGTCAATTATAGAAAAAAAATTACTTTATAAAACGACTGTTGCAATAACATGACAAAATCTGTTTGACATAAAACTAGTTCAGTGCAGAAGAGCTCGTTTGATAATTTTTTTGCAAAAGTCTTTTCCAGGTGAAAGCGATATACTATCGATATTAAATTATTTACATAACTAAGAAATTATCTTCAATATTTTGAACTATTACTAGTTTCGCTGTACTTGTAATTCATCACATAGGCTATACGATGCCGTGGATTTAAAAGTAGAATTAAATTCTAGGATTTAAAAGAGTCAAAATAACAACCCAACGTCAAATGCTTGACATTAAAACACAGGGGCAAGCTAGGTATTTTTATTAAATAAACTAGTGACTGTGGTTATAAGTTTGACACACAACACAAAGGTTAAGGACTTTTTAGAATTGGGGAACAGTTAATGATGCTTACAAAATCAGTTTTTTTTTATTTATGGACTATTTTACACATTAAAAATAAGAGCTTTTTTGAAAAATATTCTTAATGTACAAACATTTGGATGTTAAAAGTTTATTTGGTGATTCTACGTTTTAAAATGAATATAAAAGTCGCACATAATGTTACTCTTATAAAATGTGACGCGACCTTTATGAGTTATGTCCAGCTGGACTTGTCTATAGTTTATTTTTATGAACGAGAGAGTAATTAGCATAATTTTAACTGGTAGCTCCGACCACTCCATGGGCGTGCTCAAGATTAATTGAAAAATTACTTTGAATAATTGTAAAAAATAAATGAATTATTTCAGTGTTATAAAGTGTTATGTGTATGTAAACAAAAGTGACCTCTTTTATCACACACTATATTAGAACTGACTGGCCTACATTAAAAAGGGTTTTAAAAAATTCACATTTTTTTTAATTTTTAAAAATTACAAAAGAGAAAAAGAGTTTTTAAAACCGTCTAAAGTATGTTAAATAGATGAATAAAAATATTAATATAAAACTTACAGCTACTTGTTACAAATCCAAATCAGATTCAGAAGATGAACTTTCAGAACCAAGATTTATAATAACTGGCTCGATCATTTTATCAGTAATATTGTCCAGCTTCCACATTTTTTCCTCTTCTTTAATAGTGTGATTTACTGCCTTTTCCCAGTTTTCAGGTTTTACATTATTTACGGCCTCCAAAAACAACTGTTTAACATCATGAATTTTAAAAGTGGTATTTTTTCTTGAAACTTCACTCTTTATCTGTGCCCATACCAGTTCAATCGGGTTTAATTCACAATGATATGGTGGGGATCTAAGTACTGTCATTTCACGATTTTTGGCAATTTCATCAATTTCGTATTTTTTAAATTTTTCTTTATGAAGGGCACACAACGAATAAAGTTCCTTTCTTATAGATCCGGGATGGTACGTAATATTTTTTGAACTCAGCCAATTCTGCAAGTCTTTTTTTAACCACTTGGTTGTGGGCAGTCCTTCTATAAGTCTGGAGTGATAACTTGCATTATCCATTACTATTACACAGTTCTTAGGAAGAAGATCTATCATTTGTTCGAACCATTCTTGAAAGACATCAGCGTTCATGTCTTCATGGTAGTCACCGGTACGAGTTGATTCAAAAGTTAATAAACCACCTTCAACAAAACCGTCTGAACTGCCAATGTGTACTATTATCAGCCTGCGTCCCTTTCCTGATGGTGGGTTTAAACCAGTAGATAAGTTATTTACAAAAGCGTGCCTTTGACTTGTAACAGTTTCATCCTGCCAAAATTTATTTGGTGTATGACCCTCGTTGATCCATGTTTCATTAAGATAAAATATTTTTCTTTTTTGGTTTCTCATTTCCTTTATGGTTCTTAGAAAATGTCTTCTCCATATGACAATATCGCTTCTTTCTAATAAAATAGACTTTCTGGGATTCTTTTTCCAGCGGAAGCCTATTTCTTTTAAAAGTTTCCATAACGTACTTCAACTCATTTCTGGGTAATCCTTATCATCTCGAACTGAGACAAGAACTTTATCCAATGTTGGAAATTCTTGTCTAAAGAAGAATTCATGCACTTTCCGTCGAAGTCCTTCTTTAAAATGATATTCTATTTGAAATTTTGGTTTCCCTGGAGCATTACGTGGCATTTGAAAACTACCACATTTCTCTTCTTTAATAACTCTGTAAATCGTAGATTTCCCAACACCAAGTGTACTGCTAACTAACTCAACGGTCTCATCAACACTTTCACATAAACGTTTGTCTGTAAATGATTTAAAACAATTAAATATTAATGTTTTTTCATTAACTGTTAGAGGAGAAACTTTTCGGCGTTTACACGGCACTTCCAAATTTTCCATAACACTAGTATACACAATAAACTGCACCTTGCAACTGAAGTACCTACTTTTAGTGAACTGTTAAGAATTTTGAATACGCCACTTGGACCTTCCTATATACAAAATGGAAAAACCCACTATCACATTTTCTGTGGAATAAGTTTAGAAGGTAATTATCTATTCAATTACTGTCGTAGATTCCTGTTATTAAAGAATTAAATGTTTGATTGTTGAAACCCTTACTTCGTGGAATGCACTCATTTCAGATAAAACAAAACGTTTTATTTTATCTAAAGAATTAAACTTTATTTTGCAAATAGGCAAAGAATTAAACTTTATTTTGCAAATAGATAAAATAAAACGTTTTATTTTATCTAAAGAATTAAACTTTATTTTGCAAATAGGTAGGTACTTATTAAACTTTTATTGGTTATATATAACCAATAAAATAAACATCTTACATTTCTTGCAAATTCATTAGTACCTGTTAACCTCCATCACTCCGACACTGGCAACCTTATTTAGGGATTAGTATCCCTCACAACTATTGTATTCTATTCTGCTCCAACCTTTATACCTGGTGGTCATACTCAATTTAAAATTGTTTTCCTATATACTTCTCTAAACTTGTTGACAAATATCTGTTTTTCATTGAGTCACCCGTATCAACAGTTTAGGGATTTGCATACATAATTTATTGTTTTATTACTCTCTCATACATAAAAATACACTATAGGGTATGTGATAATATTTACAAAGAATTTTGATCACCAATTTTGACTTTTCTCAAATACAAAGGTTTATTATATTGTTTTTTTAACGTAAATTTGTATAAAAAGACATATACAGGTATAAAACGTTTAGTAAGTCTCTCATTCACTTCGGGGAAGTAAGACAAGCCATAGTATTTGACAGGTGGAAAACAATGTTGAGGTACATCAACTTGAACTGAATTTGTAGGGAGAAAACTTTAATTTTCTGCTAAATTAGTCAAGATTCTGTCAAATAATGGGGATTAATTTTTAATAAGAACGATTTTAATTTAACTGATTCAATTGTTAACATGTCAACCTACACCGTGTTATTTTTTCATCAGTGTCTCTTTTTTTCAAATACACCAGTGATGCTATAAAATATTTCCTATATATCGTTTTACTTAATTACTTACGCATTACAAAATATAGAAACCAAAATTTTGACTGCTGATATTTGCGTTTTTGTTCGCTTTGTTAACCAAGTGGTGTAATTACTATTTAAATGGGAATAAGCCACAATTAAAGGTTAAAGTACGTTTATTGATGTTTCAATTTCCACTTCGGAAATCGTTCTCAAAATACAAACATATTCTAAAGCATAAATCCCCTTATAACTTGCATGCTCATCAAGAATAAGAATAACTTTATCGTCATTACTAGCTTTCACAAAATTTTGGAAATGCTTAATCCATTTTAGAAATATTTCGGTTGTCATCCATCCTGATTGTTGAGTCACACCTAAAGTTCCTGGAGAAGCTTCGTCGACAAATTCATTTTTCATATTTTTCTAAAATATCATCATCGGTGGGACAAATGTACCGATAGCATTAACGCAGCAAACAATAGTGGCGCCCTGTGCGCAAAATTTTCTGTGGTTTTTGTACAGTAGAAAGGCCCGATTCATCAGCATTATATATTCTATGTGGCTTGTAGTCTAAAGACTCCAGAAGTTTTTCATATAACTGAAAAAACTTTTCGACTTGGGGCCGATTAAAGGCCTGAGACCGGGCTGCTGAAGTAGGTTCAGGTTTCTGTAAAGATATATCTTTATTTCGTCTTAAAAATCCTTCCATCCATTCTTGTCCAGCCTTTTGTTTTTGTGGATTAAATTTATGAGCAAAGTTGTTTTTTTTTTTAGCAAAATGAAAAGCTAGTTCTTGGACCGATGCGATCGTCAACCCAAACAAACGCGATACAAGGAATTTCAAGTGCTGCACTAAGTGTCTTTCCACATCATAAGGAAAGGTGGGTTTCCATCATCATCTAAAACCTTTCAAATTGAACTCCAATGTTTTATTGTTGTCCAATGCGTGCCTCTGTGGAGTTGCTTTGGGAACACCAAATGTTTTTGATGCCAATAACCAACCCATTCCCTTTTTTCGAACTGCTTCTATAGCTCTCTGCATTGAATATCCACTCCAGGATTGGCGATCAGTCTTACGCTTATAATTGCGAGGCATTTTGTTATATCTGTAATAAATAAAGACCTAGATTACATTTTCAGTTCATTACTGAAAACATAATGTCCGTTGTTCAGCTATGTCGTTTTGTCCATATAGCGTTATGAAAGAAAAAAATGAAAAATTAAATTCAAAGAGTGCTTCTTTTGTAGAATAAATTATATCAAGAGGCAAAACAAATCCATTAGTGATAAAATAAATGCAACAAAAATAGGTAAAATAGCGAAAAACTTACCATTTATACAAAAAACTTTTCGTCTGTATAAAAACTTATACTGTACATACTCTACAAACAGTGAGACAGTGAGAAATGAGTGAGATGGGCGTAAGCCCGTTTTCACAGGCCGTTAAGTTCCATTCGGGCCACATGTTTCAATTGTCAGCTACGCGTTCAATGCCGTTACATCACCGCATAATAACTATGATATATGTCATTTTGTACTTGTATGTCGTTTTGTACGTATTTTCCCTACGACAAATGAGAGTCCAAATAAACTTATCAAGCAATTGCTTCTCTTGAACAGTATTTTTCACCACCAGGAAAATTTTTTCAACTGTTTTGAAAACAGGAAATAAATCACCATTTAAACTAGTATAATTTAAAACTAATGACATTACTAAGATCAAATTTTGATAATTGACGAGTTGAAGTTTGGTGTTTTTAAAATCATATACATTTTATACTTGTGGCGCCATCTCTATGTCAAGCCCTTGACTTTTTGAATGATGTCATGCTCAAATAATATTTGTTAATAAATAGCAAATTCACTGTATACTGAAAGGTGTGCTGTGTATTTGTAAATATCACATTGACCACCGATTATTCGACTAGGCGGATGTTTTAACAAATGGAATGTCAACAATATTCGAAAATTCCAATGTTCTAAATAATACAAACAAAAAAATACTGTGTCATTTTAAAAATATTTTCAATAAAAGCATATCATGACTTTCACCTGTTAAAGGCTATAAAAAGTTGACGTAAAACAGACAAGTCCAACTCTGAACTTGTAATCAAAATTCTGTGCGTGTACTCAGAATATGTATTAGCGAAATAAGTATGCCATCTCCTGTAGTGAACTGGTTTTTCATATGCATATTTATTGCATTGCATTCCTTCATGTTAACGGTTACACGGAATTGTCATGATTTCCTCTTGCGTGATTCATGTTTCAATGAGAAAACTGAAGACTAAGGTCGTCTAAAATGTAAGAGAAACAGTAAGATTCAGAAGTATGTTAAATGTGGATAAATGTTAATATAAAAGTAATAATCAAATTATATTTATTATTGGTACAAATAAATCTATAATAAATATTCCAGTACAAATGTTTTTTTATTTATGTAGACTTACAATATATACTATATAAAATTTGCTACATTGGTAGAGGTGTGACCTCTTCTAACAATCGATCAATTATTTACCAAAAAATCGCATTCAAAGTTTAAAATTAAATAAAACCAAGGTTTCAAAATAAGTAAAAGCCCACAAGGGTTAAAACTAATAAGTATATGACTTGAAATGAGCTTCACAAACTCCCTTACTGAATTAAAATCCTTCTTTAAACCCAGATCTTACAAAAGCCTTAGGACGGATTCTCCGGCATTTGATGCTAATTCTGTAGCATAGTTCTTGTGTATTAGAGGTTCATTTCAAATCGCCTAAGAGGTATTTAAACCTGTATGTCTAGCTGGTCATTATATCGTACCACTTCTCCAAGCAAATAACCTTGAAGCAAAACGCTCATTCAAAAGCTCTCGAACCTGAACAGCACAATGAGATTGTGCTGTGGTGGTAAAATATTTTCTGGTCCCTTAACACGTTATTGTTGTTTTGAGTGGTTCAACAATACGGTCTACCAAAATTCCGGCCTACACATTAAATTTTTGAGGGTGGTAAGTATATGTTTTCCTAATCTAATGGTAATTGTTATCGGTCTTATAATAAGCTATATGCTATTCAACATGCGTTCTTGATGTTCTCCATCTTGCATCTACGTCGTATATCTGTACTTCTGCCTCTGTCCCATAGTGTCTTACCATCAATTGGTATGTCTTTTCATCTTTGCTGTTTCTAACATCCTTTTTGTTTTTTCTGTGTCAGGTCGTGATTCTGCCGCGTATGTCATTATTGGTCTGGTTACTATTTTGTAAATTCTGCCTTTCGTTTCTTTCCCGATATTTATATTTCTACATATTGTTTCATTCATGCAACCTGCAGCTCTGTTTTTTCTATTCACTTCACCTTCCACTTCAGTTTCGAGGTTTCCGTAGCTAGATAATGTTGTGCCTAGATATTTAAACTCCATCACTTGTTCTATTATCTGATCTTCCAGCTCCAATTTACATCTTAGTAAATTTACTGTTATAACCATGCATTTTGTCTTTTTTTTGGGTAAATTGACATGTTAAATTTTCTGGCAATTATATTAAATTGGTGCAGCATATATTATAAATCATCTTCACTCTGATAGAGTAGTATTGCGTCGTCTGCATAGCATATTATTTGAAGTTGTTTTCTCCCATTTGGTATCCTTTTTTAGTTCTTACTTTTTTTATTATTTCATCCATAATCAGGTTGAACAATAGAGGACTCAAGGAATTTCAATGTCTTATTCCATTGCTAGCTTCAATAGGTTTAGTTTTTCTTTCACTTTTACTTTTATTGTGTTGTCTTTGTATTGTGATATTTTCGATCGTTTTGATTATTCCTAGAAAAACGAATATTGTAAAGCAAGTTCGAGTTATCTATTAGCTGTTGGATAAAAAGTTTGCGGAACTGTAGCAATGAAATTTATTTGCTTCTAAACTTCTATAAACACTAGTCCGTGAAACACCAGAAGCTTCAGATATTCTTCTGATAGACAGAGAGGGATCCATCTGCTGCTACTCCAATACCTTCATTTCGAATTGGACGACTTACTTCTCGTTTGATGTTAACTGAAGCCGTATTTTGAAATCTACGTGGGCCAAAACTTGCAAAAAAACAGCATTTGACTCAGAGTGAGCGACTGCAAACAAAGACTAACCCAAAGTCGGCGGCTGAATGAACATTTGCCAATCTGTATGACTTATGAATTAAACAATGAACTATACCAGATCATTAAACGAGCATACCCCAGGTGAGAAGAATTATAAATCCAAAATATCCAGTTCCAACGATTCTAAAGGAAACAAAAAGACGAGCAGAAAACGTACAAACAACACTTACAATTGTCAACGGTTATTATCAAATAACCAACTGGTATATTGAGCAAATTAATTTAAGAAAATTGCGTGTGATATACTAGTCATCTGGGAAATATGGACAAAATTAGCATAGACAAGAATTTTAACTCATTTATTATATATTGAACCGGTGGTTGTGATTTCACAAATATAAAGAAAAAAATTACTACAACAATAGTACAAGAAACAATACTTGATATATTAACATCGGAAGTTACAAAAACAATCAATACGACAAAGTCACGAAAAGCCTCAGGTCCAGATGAAATATACGTAGAGATGATAAAGCTTATCAATGAAGAAAATCTTTAGACGTTAACACTATTATTTAACAAAATATATACCACTGGAATCTTCCCAGAAGACTGGCTTAGATCGACATTTATACCTATACCCAAGAAAAATAAAGCAAATAGATGCTTACAGTTCAGATTAATTAGCCTGATGAGCCATTTATCAACGAATATACAGAGAATGCGAAAGAAACCTGAGCGACAATCAATTTGGATTTTTTATGGGGCTTAGTACAAGGGAGGCATTATTTGGCCTCCAGATATTACTACAAAAATGCCGAGATCAGTGAAAAGACGTGTTTCTCTGTTTTATCGACTACAAAAAAGAGTTTGATCGAGTAAAACACACAGAACTCATAGAAACCCTAACACAACATGGTATAGACCATAACACTGTAGCACTTATTAAAAAACTATATTGGGATCAAATGGCGTCGATCAAAATAGACAATCGTCTGACAGCAGAATTGCCAATAAAAAGAGGAGTTCATCAGGGCTGTGTACTTTCTCCACTGTTATTTAATATATAGTCCGAAAAGATCTTTCAAAATACCCTCGAAAATATTGAAGAAGGAATAAAAATCAACGGAGAATACGTAAACAACTTAAGATACGCAGACGACACCGTCATTATTGCGGACAGTGCTAAGGGTTTACAACGACTTTTGAATGTCATAACCAGAGAGGGAGATAGCTTGGGACTAAATATAAACACAAATAAAACAAAAGTAATGGCTGTTACACGTGCACCATTTGTCGACATTAATATTTTTATCTACAACAAACATATAGAACCAGTACAAAGATTCCAGTATCTTGGTTGCTGGATAACAAACGATCTTGACCACGAGGTCGTGCTCGTATAGAATATGCTAGGTACGCATTTCAACGAATGAAAAAATTCCTAATAAACTCTACGTTATCGTTGGATATCCGATGCCAAATTGTAAAAACGTTTATTTATTCCATATTGCTATACGGAGTGGAAACTTGGACTCTCAGAATTACAAGTATGAGGCGTATAGAACCTTTGAGATGTGGGTTTTTCGAAGGATGCTAAAGATCTCTTGGACAGAGCACGTGACCAACAACGAGGTGCTAAGAAAAATGGGTACTGAAAGTAAACTCCTAAATATTGTAAAAAACAGAAAACGATTTTTCTAGGATATATTTACAGATGAGAAAAATACAACTTCCTACGACTTATAATGGAAGGGAAAGTGGAAGAAAGAAGCGGTCCAGGAAGAAGAAAATGCTCCTGGTTGAAGAATGTAAGAGACTGGACAGGTATGGATACACATTCGATGCTAAGTACTGCTTAATATAGAGAGCCATTTGCTGTAGTTATAGCGAACCTTCAGTAATAGAGAAGACACCTTAAGAAGAAGGTTGTGATTTGTGACATACTTTTAGTCCTATAGTTCCGCAGGGAGATTATCTATTCCGAGTGATTGCTTTCTGGCTAGATTTTTACTGCGTGTTTAGTTTCAAGAATCGTTGATAATTCCTTTTTTCTCTTGTCTGTTCTACTTACCTCATCTCTTTCATCTTCCAGGTTTTCTTCTTCTTTCCTTGGTGTTAATACGTCACCATTCAGGCTCTTGCATTGGTTTGTAGTTGCCGTGAATTATTTCCGTTGATGTTAACTTTCTTATAGAATGTTCTGATTTGTTTTGTTTTTCTTTTAAGATTTTTTATATATTTAAGTGGTTTACATTTGTGCTAGTGCGACGGCTAACCGTTTTTTGTAGACTTCATTTTTTCTCTTGTTACTTTCTTGCATTCATCATCATGCAGATTGTTGTCATAAATATTTGTTATTCATTAAATATTTCTGGAAGTATCCAAGATTATGATTTTTGAATAGTTAATCCTTCAGTTCAATTAAATATCTGTTCATAGTTCCATTAGATAAAACAGAAATACATTTATTGAATATACTTTAGAAATATTTGAATACAAAACTTAGTTTAGTATTTTTATTGAGAATAAGCCACAATTTTACTTAAAAATACGTTTATTTTCCGAAGTGGAAATCGAAACTTCAAAAATATACTTAAATTGTGGCTTATTCCCAATAAAAATAATAAAGTGTATTAAGATGCCCCAATTTTCATTGTTCAGTAGTTTTCCACTGTCTTTGTAATAAATATAAATTAAAATTTATGATGTGACTTAATAATACAATTTATGACACAGATATCAAAAAAGGTTACAATAGGGATAAAAAACCATTTCTATATATGTTGCTTAATGAAAAATACTCTTAAAATTTTACTTAGTAGTGAGATATCGTGCAAAAATTGTTATCGATTAGGTACTAATAAATTTTGTGGAAACAAATACACTAAATTACTTTTTTGATAATAGCTATGCCAATTACTAAATAAATTGGGTTTCCATTAATCACACATATTCCATACTTTGGGAATCTTTCTGTTGTTGGTATTTTTTTATTAAAAAAATTACTACCATGTACATAGGTACAAAAAATATATTGGTAGTTGTTATAAATGCATATCTTTATGTGTCCTAAAGCTAAATAAAGATATTCAAAATGAAATTCTTTTAATTGTAATAAAAATGACAACTATATGTATAATTTTTGCAAAGTTACTATAACTATTTCGTTATTTGTATAAATAAAATGTTGAACTTAATGTATATTATGGTGGTTTTATTTCCCTGTATATGTTTATTACACTTATGATATTATCACGTGTTTTTCGTGTAATTAATATTATTTTATATTTATACTATTTATATAGAAAATTATTAAATTTTTATTCCAAATACAATGCTCAAAATGAGAACTCCATAACGAAAGAAATCAAAAGAAGAATAATTCTGTTTTGTAAGTTCTTTTTTGATCAGCTTAGACACATGAAAGTAGAAATGAAGCCAGAAAATAAAAATTACAATACACAAAACCCTTATACTGCCAGTGTTAACACATGGATCGGAAACATGAACCATCTCCAAGACAGATGAAATTTTTTTGCTCATATTTGAACGAAGATTCCTGAGAAAAAGGTATTTGGAATTATAAAATATACAACAAATACAAACAGATATCTGGTGGTAAAGACGTATAATCTCACACAAAAATAAAAAGACTAAGATGGGTAGCATATCTAGCAAGATAAAAACAGAAATCTTCCTAGACAAATTTTTATGTCACAGCCAGTGAGAAGTAGACGAAGAGATAGATGATGCAAAAATAGGTCCAGCAAACTGGAAACAGTTGGCAATGAATAGGGATGACTGACGAAATAGACTTAGGAAAGTCTACTACAGAGTTTTAGAAACAATGACGATAATGACAGTGCTCAAACAATTAGAAACACATTGGATTTAATAATCCATAATGTTTTTAATAAAAAAGAAATGCATATTTCCTCTGGTGAGAAAGAACTGGTGGACATAATATACATAAAAGAGGATACAAGGGTGACCTGCTTTACAAATTTTTATGTTTAAAAAAAATTAAGAATTCTTTCCAGAAACACCTAATATAATAACAAATGAGCTCGTTAAAAGTATAATTCAACTTCGTATACAAAAAATAATAACCACTAATAGAATACTAGACGAATGGAGGAGAGCGATGATGCTGATGTTCTTCGAGAAAGAAAATAGGAAAGGTTTATATAGTTACCTATAAAAACTCCCTATAGTGTTCATAATTTGATTTTGATCCTCAATGATTTGTCCCTATTCATTTCTTAATTTGTGGATGTTTTTTCTTCCAATGGACATGGTCGATCTGAGTACTTTTATGCTTTTGGATTTTTTATTACTCTAGTTTTATGCTTGGATTTAATTTTTTGTTTTTGTGTTCAGCACAAGGATAGTAGACTTAAAAGACATTTTTAAGTCTATTATCCCAGTTTGTTTAAAAATAAAGGTTTTTAATCAGTGCATTTTACCGGTTCTTACATATGGTGCAGAAACACTGACTCTGACAAAAAGAACAGTAGATAAAATAAGAGTTACACAACGCGCTATGGAAAGATCAATATTAGGTATTACCATCAGAGATAAAGTACCAAACCTAGAAATAAGAAGAAGAACAGGAGTCACAGATGCAGTTGAAAAAATAGCCATGGCTAAATGAGCTTGGGCCGGACATGTTGCCAGATTAACGGATGATAGATGGACCATAAAGATTCTGGAATGGCGACCAAGGCAAGAGGCATATCGAAGCAGAGCCAACCTCAGCAATGGACAAGGAAAGATGAGATGGCCATTCTTTTTAGTTACAATTATTTCACAATATCCCTACGGTAGAAACATACCAATCTTTTCTTGTACTGCTAAGGATTTGACGGTTTTCCTAACACCTAAATTTAAAGATAACATTATCTACATGGCAAATATTTTATCGTTTTAGAAATTCCGTGACTGAAAATGTCCATTGTTAAGTATTTAAATAGTACTACAATAGATAAACCTTTATATGCAGGAAGTTTCGATAATATAATGACTTTTGTTACATTATTGTTTTGATATCTTATTTTCTATTCAAATTTTATCAATTTAAAAAATACTTTTATGTGTGTTTTTCATTCTAGATCTGCAGCTATTGAAGAAGGTAGAAAAGCATCGATAGAAAACACAAAAACTGAGAATGTAGTCTTAGATTTAATGGACGTTCGAACTCCACCAAGAATAAAACTTAAGCAGGAGAAATTAAAATACGAAAATTCCCATCCAGGTATTGCTATACCTGTCGATGAAGACTCCATTAACATAGAAGAAGGCACTACCAAAAAGTTCAATTTTTATAAACTGGAGAGACCGACTACAGACTCCAGTATCTCTACATGGATTCTGCTAAGTGGGCAACCGCTCACTACAAACAAACCAACTGTAGCAAACTCTACAAATAATGCAGGTGATGATAACAAGAAGAATGATACAATCGTTCCTATTTATAACAGAACAACAAGGCCATCGATGACCATAAATACATCAAATGTTATCAAAGAAAAAATCAAATTTACAGAAATAAGTAAGTTTAGTCAAAAGAAAAGAAAATCCACTACCACTTCTCCTCCTCCAACAACCACAGTTGCAGAAATAAAGAAAACTGAAAACAAAGTCCCAGAAGTAAAGGAAAAATCGAAAATAACATCTACTTATAGCACATCTGCATCAGTATCTGTATCTTCAGGTCATAAATCAGAAAATGATAAACAGGCTACAAAAATTAAAAAGAAGATATCTACAACAACTACTACCAAAGCACCTCTATTGACAAACTCTAGTAGTAAAAAAGATGAGAGTCTTGCAATGACAGCTAATACAGTAACTAAGATATCTACTTCAGAATCCAACATGGTCAACACTACCGCAACGAATTCTAGTTCAATTGCTCTAGAATCCAAAGATGGTTCAGTTTCTTTAACAACAGACAAGAAGAAAACCTCCTCTGGTAAAAAGAAGAAAAACAAACGTAGGAGGAAACCAGCAAGTAAAGAAAGTACAGCACTTACCAGTACCAACAAAATAAAAAATAAAAACAATGCAATCGGGGCTCAGATCTACAACTATCTATCTAGGGAGATAGTTCCTAGTCTTGGTGTTGGTTTAGTAGGCCTCATGGTGACTGCAGGCTTGGCCAGCTACTTTTTGTATCCATTCGGTGTGGCAAGAAGAAACTTTGATATTGATAGAAAAGACAAAGGCAACTATTTTTATAAAGACGAGTACTCAGGAGGAATGCTTGAAGAGGATGCTATTGGACAAGTCATAGCTGGTATGCCTGACAATAAATTGTTTCCTCAAACAATCTCAAAATCGTCAATTCCAAAGAACAATTATCTTAATAAGTTTTATAGGTCAAATGTGCAGTCTCCAATACAGTACAGCCAACCACACAAAAGATTTCCTCAAGAAAACGTGTCCGCACTCTTCGAAAGGGAAGATAACAAGAAATTTATAGAAGACAACGAAAACAAAGGTAACAATATTAAAGAAGAGAAGAGATTTGTTGTTGGTAGTGTTCAGAAAGAAGAAATCCAGAAGGTGACACCTGCTGCCGTGCCTGAACATGGACCAAGGAGCTTGGGCCTTAGCAGGATACCGAGAATGAAACAAGACTCTAGTGAGTCTTCTAAAAATAAATAAAATATATTATAGTTAAATGTGAAAAAGGAAAAACATTATTAATTCTTAGGCAACTTTCTAAAAGAGATATAAAACATTGGTTTTTTATTTATTTAAGAAGTAGAAGTGTAAAAAAGTAATTCCAACGATCGATTTTAATAGTTATAATTGATTTACTAAAATGTACGAGCCTTTTATTGAAAAAAAAAAAATTATTGAAAATTGTACGAGTCGTAGTGCGACTGGAAACCCTACCAGGAGATCTTAGCCAGAAGATTATAACTACTGACTTTTATGGCAGTTATAAATAAGGCAGTATTTTGTTAATTGTTGAGTAGATGTGGGAAATCCCAAAATTTGCGTTAATTTATTAAAGAAAGTTTTCCTATTGCATATTAACCATTATATTGAACATTTCCTTGGAATTACTTTTCTTCACCTAAACTTGACAAACTATAGATGTGACTGAACTTTAATTATAAGTAAAGATAATTCTAATGTAATTAACGCAAAAACAAGCTAAAAAGTATGTTGTTTTGATGCGTGGTAATGGTATTATCAATTAAAGCTTTAATTAAGATGTATTAGTTCGTTTCACTAATTATTTAAGAGTTTGACGTTTGAAAAATTCATACAGTTTTAAATAGTCTTGCAAAAATTACAGAATTACAGATTAAGTTTTGGATTTTCGGAAATTTTTCATTTCTGTATAATCTTTTCATATTTTCTTATACCTGTTTTTTATTTAAAGTAACTTCTTCTTTAAGTATTATGTCCTGTAGCTGCATAGTAGCTTCCATGAGAATTTCCTGTTACTGTTCTCGATTTTCTCTATAGTTCCAACTGTCATACACTTTCTATATAGTATAGACCTATATACCATTGTGATTGATGAAGAGCTATAGTTTACTATTATAAAGTAGTAGATTGCAAAGCAAAAACCTTGAAAACTCTGTCTTAAACTATACGTCAAATTAGTGATTTGGTTTATCACTATTGCTAAAAGTATATTTCGACTTTGTCGTGATAAAATACTAAAAAGTCTTATCAACTAAAAAAATTATACTGGATTGGTTTTGAAGGACAAAGTCCAACATATAAAAATTCGTGTCCTTATTTGTCTACCTTGGTCATTGTTTTCATTTACCCAGGTTCCCAGATATTTGTAATTATTCTCTTTTTCTACTGGTTTTCCCTCGATATATAATCTTCCTACTGTATGTTGCTTAGAAATAATCATGCGTTTGTTTTTCTTAACGTTCATTTGTACTACATATTTTATACTGACTTGAAGTTATCTATTTACTAAGCGTTGCAGTGCTTTTAGACTGTCTGCAAAAACAGCGGTGTCATCTACGAATCTTATGTTGTTCAATATTTTTCCGTTTATTAATATACCCTGTTGTTCCTCTGACCTATAGTTTCTGTATCGACATTTTTGATTCTAATCTTTGCTTTTTGATTCCAGTACATATTGACAATAACCTGTATATCTCGACTACCCATATTCTTTTCTTTTAACATTCTTACGAGTTTCTGATTTCGTACTCTATCAAAAGCCTTTAGATAATCTATAAAGTAGACATAGAGATCCTGGTTCATATCTTCTCGTCTTTGCGCGAGAACATTAAAAGCGAACAGAGCCTCTCTCGTTCCTAGTCCTCCTTTGAATCCAAACTGGGTGTCATCTATATCTTCTACCATTTTTTTGTATAGTCTTCCATGTATTATTTTGAGAAATATCTACGTGGCTTATTAAGAAAATTGTTCTGTACTGAGAGCATTCTGTCGCATGTACTGACTTTCTTAGTGTTACAAACGTGGACAGCAACCAATCTTCAGATATTACTCTTGTTGTATATCCTTTATTGACCAAATCTTAAAAGTATATGCAGTGTTTCTTCGTCAATGCATTTAATTAGCTCAGTGGGTATCTGATCTGGGCATACTGACTTTGCACTCTTTGCATTTCTAATTGCCTGTTCTAATTCGCACATTATTATTTTGGGTCCTGTTTGTTCCTGTGGTTCTTTTTGTTTCATTCTATCATCGTCGAATAGTTTTATTATGTAGTCTTGCCAAAATCTTGGTTTATTTTTGATGTCTGGAATGAGTTTACCATTATTATCTTTAAGCATCACATAGTGTGCTCGCTTTTTTGTATTTGTTAGTTCTTTTATTTTTATATGCATATTAAAGCTGTCATATTTCCTGTCATACTCTTCTGTTTCTATGCATTGATCTGTTAAACACTTTTCTTTGGCCTTTTTGATCTTTACTTTAATTCTACTTTATAGTTCTTGATATTTTGGCTTATTTCTCCCTTTGGCTTTTCTCCTCTCTTCTATTAATGCTAAAATTTCTAAAGTCATCCACTTATGTCTTTTATTTGTCTTTTCAGGCTTTAAATTTTCTTCTGCAGCCTTTAGTAATGCCTTCTGAATATTGCTCAAATAGATTTCTTCTCCTACTTCTGTTAGATTTGAGTTGACTTGTTGAATCACTTTTTGATGTATTTTTCTTTTTCTTAATTTTGTATAATCAAACGGTTCTTTGTTTTTAGGTATTACAATCTTTTTGAGTATCACGTCCATTCTAGTTGTCAGCGGGTTATGATCTGAGTTGACATCTGCTCCGGAGTTATTATTATCGATGGATGGTTTATAATTCTTTAATCTTCTTAGCATTAAATGGAATTTTTTAGATATGTTTAGTTCTTTTCTTGTCTTCTTTATATGGACTTTTTAACACAGTACCTTCAGAACTTTTAGAGAAATGGTTTGAATAGTTTTAATCAGTTTAACATAGCGCCTGACCTAAATCGTGTCCTCATTTATTTGCAATTGATTATTGTGATTACACCCTATTCGCATATTTTCTAGATATCTGTTAATATAATCCATTAACAAGGAGGACTTTTCCACTCAATCTGTCTTATTTGGAATGATGAAGATCTTATTCCAACTCTAATTTCAAGACTTTGAGAGAAGTGCTTTTCTCATTTTAACTAATAAATTGTTTTGACTAGTGTTATTATAGTGTATGAATGTTTCAAAATGTCGGCACACTAATTGCCAGCTAGAAAGAACCAATGATGCGCATAGTTGATATTGCGAATATTTCTGGGAAGCTCTTGATGGATGACATTCTTAAGAAGGTGTCTTATCGTGACCGGCATTAACATCGAATTGTTTGGAACGTATGGGTATTTTCTAGCTGGCGCTTACTGTATTTAAATTATAATAAATGAGACAACTGTTGACCATGACCTATTTATAATATTGTGTATTATAGCGTTTTTGATTGACCTAAGTATTATAATATTTTACTAGCCAATACAATGCATCTAGTTAAGTAGTGGCAAGTCATAGCAATCTCTAAAAATATTTTATAAAATGTAGACTATTACATTGTCCATTAAGTTTTTTGTGAGGTAATGGTAGATTTTGATTTTCTTTAATCGAACATATTGTAAAACTGACAATAAAAGGGAGAAATTTCTCTCCTCCCGTATTTATATGAAATATTTAATTTATGGAACTTTAATCTGTGCATTATATGCATGTTTTAACTGTATATGTAGCTAATAATACCAAACTTTACTTTATTACGGTCAACATATTATAAAAACAACTTCCAGTTTATATTTAAGCACCTTTGTAAACATTGAGCATCTAGAATGTCCTGATTTTTCTGTTTAAAAATTTGCATTGCAGCCATATTGTGACATGTTTCGCTATACTGTTAATATACAGGATGTTTCAAAAAGGTAGGTCATAAATTAAATCATGCATTCCGGGGACAAAAATAAAGTGATTAAATCCAACTTACCTTAATATAAAAATATACACAAAAAAAGTTACAGCCCTTTGAAGTTACAAAATAAAAATTGTTTTTTTGCATTATCTCCTAAACTACTTGACATTTTGTAATAAAAATGGACACGTTACTTTCTTGTTCTGAAAGCATTTTTCATAAAAAAGAAACAACAAAATCTAAGCGCACAGAAAAATTTTAAGGTGTGCAGCCCTAAATCCCCCCAAACTTGAGTACGTTCAAATCAAATGAATTTTGTGGCATCATTAGTTTAACACATTATTTTTTAAAATTTTTTGCCTTTTATCACTTTTTTCAAAAAAACGTTTTTATCGAGTTACGGCCCTTTTCAATAACCTTTAAAAAATTACGTGCAACTAAATAAATGGTTTAAATGAATTAACAGGTACAAAAAAATGTGTATAACCTCTATAAATATGATATTACAATAAATGTTCAAAATGACCCCCATTTTCTTCAATACACATTCGGTATCGTTTTAATAAGGAAAACCGAATGCGCTGAAAAATCATATTTTTCTGACAAAATTAATTTGCAGCTTCAATTATTGTAACCCTCAATTGTTGTTCGTCCCCTATTGTTACAGAATACACTTTCTCTTTCATAACCCCCCAAAAGCAAAAGTCCATGGGTTAAAACCTGGACTTCTGGGTGGCCAAGAAATAGGTGCGTCAGAACCCCTTCCAATCCACCGACCAGGATACTGCTTGCAAAGGTATTCCAGGAGGAGCGCCATCTTGTAGAAACCACATATTTTGCCTTATTGCAATATTCACTTCTTCCAAATATTCTTGTAAATCGTTTGCCAATAATTGCAAATAATTATCACCATTTAAATTGTTGGGAGGAAATACTGGGCCTATTAGATTGTTATCCACAATTCCTGCCCAAACATTAACTTTGAAAGACCTTTGGCGAGGAGTCGTTTCTTTGGCGTGAGGATTTTCATCGGCCCAAATGTGCTTGTTATGATGGTTTGTTATTTCATTTCTACTGAAGTTAGCCTCAGCGGTAAACAAAATATTTCTAATAAAATACATTTCGAGTGTTTTCCATTAACAACCAATCGCAAAATCCAATCCTTTTAGGATAATCTTCAACCAATAACTCTTGAACCGTTATTAAGTGATAGGGTTTAAGCAGTTGATCCTTCAAACGCCTCTAAACCCTTACGTGAGGAACATTTAGTTGAGCAGCTACCACCCTTGTGCTTATTCCAGGGACTTCTTCAATGATTTCTAAAATGTCTTTATCAGTTGCATCCATTATTGGACGACCACTATTGTCAGCAACTTGAGGTTGGAATGTACCCGTTTCCCGTAAACGACGATCAATGGTCAGAAATGATCGTCTGTCGGGTGTATTTCGATAGGGGTGTTTTACTGCATAATGCCTTGCGGCTGCTGCACTATGTCCTTGACATTCACCTACGATATTTCCGATAGTTTATTGAAATCATAATTTAATCAGATTCAACTTACCCAAAGTTAAATGCATATCTGCCATTTCCTGAAATGTGTAGGCCATTGTAATATAAAATTTTTTAATATCCATCTTATTCACAGAATAAATGATAGCTTCAAATTATTGACTATTATTGATGGAACTGTTTGTACTTATTGTATCCGTAGAAACTAATTGTAATTTTATAGCCAACTAGGAAAAAACTAGTTTTTCGAAAAAGTGATAAGAGGCAAAATTTTCTAAAAATAATGTGTTAAACTAATGATGCCACAAAATTAATTTGATATGAACGTACTCAAAAGTTTGAGGGGATTTAGGGCTGCATACCCCCCTTCAAATTTTTCTGTGCACTTAGATTTTGTTGTTTCTTTTGCATGAAAAATGCTTTTAGAACAAGAAACTAACGTGTCCATTTTTATTACAAAATATCAAGTAATTTAGGAGATAATGCAAAAAAACAATTTTTATTTTGTAACTTCAAATGGCTGTAACTTTTTTTGTGTACACTTTTGTACAAAGCTAAGTTGGATTCAATCAATTTATTTTTTTCCTCGGAATGCGTGATATTTGAATTTTGATACACCCTGTATTTGTAATTTTATACTGGGTATAAGAAATTTCGAAGCAGCGATCTTCGTTGGTTCAGAGAGTTAATGAGCTCTTCCCGTCTTCGAGTTTTATTTTGACCTACCCCTATATGATAAGCCCTGATATAATGAAACATATCAATCATAACGTGGCCTAAGCACAAACTTTGAGAAAGAAAGGGTAGTAATTGAATGCTTCCAGATGCTTCAGACGCCGCCCTCTAGAAACACCTTCAGTTTTGACCGAATATCAAAATTTCAATAAATTTTTGGTATATTTATAATATTTTTGGAGATTGTCAAGATTTAGAAATATTGAAATCGCTATTAGATCCGCTTGTAGAAATTTTAGGTATATTAGTGGGAATTATTATTTATGTAATTATTTATTTATCACTTGTATGCTTTTTACTGAAAATTTGTAAATAAAATAAATTATATGACGATATTGTACATCTGTTTTTTATTTTTCAATAAAAAAACATATATATTTAAATTTAAGGATCAGTCTAGATGATTATGTATTTTTTCACGGGGAACCTGATCTAATTTCATCTATTTTTTTTCAATTATTGTTTGGGCATGTTTAATAAATAATAAAGTATTATAAAATATCATTTCATTACGATACTAAAATACAGGGTGTTCCTTTTAAGAAAACTCAGAAAATACTCATTCCGAGTTTCGACCAACCCTGTATATCAAAATGTAATATTTCATTATGTTATTAATTTTATACAATAGTAGAGTCTATTAAAAATCTTAAATATATTTTTTGATATCAAACCTCTACAATTCTACAGGCTGTTAATTTTGATACGAAATTAAGAAAAAAACGTGATTATCTTTTAATTTACCTCGTATAATACCACCGAGCCTTATATTGAAAAAACGAGGACATTAAAAAATGTCCAAAAATATAAAAATATACAGTGTGTTCTATTAAAAAAAATAAGTTTGTTTTATTCCGTCAATATGGTTCGCCCTGTATGTTTGAAAATATTTTTAGAGTATGGTCCTATCTGTGGTCAAACTTTAAATTAAATAATTTTTTTGTATTTTGTATTTTTTTGTATACATACACACAGGGTGCGGCACTAATGCCGCACCCTGTATGTATGTATACATGTATGCATTTAATTCGTTTAATTTAAGTTAATTCAATCATTTCTATGTATTATTGATATTAAATATCAAATATATAATAGGAGAAATCAAAATAAAGATAATTAAAGCAGAGAGAACAAGAAAAAACAAAAGAAGATGGAATCTGGAGAAGTTAAAAGTACAGAAACTAAGAGAACAATATGAGCCAACCCTAAAGGAAAATCTAACTGAAGCAAATAACACAGAGAACATATGGAAAAATATAAAAGAATCTACTTTGAATTCAGCTGAAGAGGTGCTAGAACAGCGGGAAATAAAAAGAAGGAAAGAGTGGTTTTATGCAGAATGCGAAATCAAAATCAAACAGAAAAACCAAGCAAGAGATAAATGGATATCAACTAAAGAAGAACATCATCGAAACGAATATAAAGAAAAAAAAAGCAGCGGATAATTGTTGCAAGAACAAAAAAAATGTGGTTGGAAGAGCTGTTAAAGGACCTAGAAAAGAATAGTAAAGACAGCGCCAAACTATTTGGATACCTAAAAGCTCAACAAAGAAAAGGCAGACCAGTAGTTAAAATTGACAATAGATCATGGGAAACACACTTCACAGAACTATATAAATGCAAAGAAATCCCGGAAGAGGAAATAGGAGCAATGGAAGAAATTAGAGATAATGAAATAGCGATACCAACATATGATAAATATTTAGACATCATTTAAAAAATGAAACAGAAAAGAACACCCGGACCAGATGAAATTCCTAATGAGCTGATTAAAAACGGAGGAGAAAAATTATTAACAACCATCTATAACCTAATAGTTAGAATATGGGAAGCAGAAGAAATGCCCGAGGATTGGAAAGAAGGCAGAATTATACCAATATTTAAGAAAGGAGAAGTAATAAACTGTAACAACTATAGAGCAATATCCCTATTGAACATATAAAATTCTAACAGCCTTCATCAAGCAAAAACTCACTCAATTTACAGAGAAAAAAATTGGGGATTGCCAGCAAGGATTCAGAGAAGGCAGATCTACTACAGATGCGATCCAAATAGTTACACAAACAATCGAAAAATGCCACGAACACAATATAGAACTCCACATCGTCTTCGTAGACTTCAGACAAGCCTTTGACTGTATTGAAAGAAATATATTATTTATTGAAATGAAAAATCAAGATATACCAGCAAAATTAATCAGATTAACAAAAATGACCATGGATGGAGCTCGAGCTAAAGTAACAACAGAAGAAGGTAACACAAAATCAATTGCAATAGAAACAGGAGTGCGGCAAGGCGATTCCCTGTCAACCACATTATTCAACATAGCAGTAGAAGGAACAGTCAAGGCCACCAAAATTGAAGGAACTATAGCCCACTCCTCAACACAAATAGTTGCATATGCAAATGATTTAGTTCTCATGGGAAGAGACAAGGAATATTAAAAAAAGCAGTAACAATCCTGGCAAAAAAAGGACGGAAAAGAGGTCTAGAAATTAACGAAGAAAAAACAAAATATCTACTCTGATCTAGAAGAGAAGATAACAGGACGAGAGAAATCAAAATAGAAAACTACACTTTTGAAAGAGTCCAACAATTTAAATATTTGGAAGTAATATTGAATGCCCAAAACAAGAGAAGTGAAGAAGTAACGGAACGAATACTAGCAGACAATAAAACATACTGGAGATATCATAGGCTTATGAAAGACAAGAACTTATCCAGAAATACAAAACTGAAAATATACAAAGTTGCAATCAGACCAGTAGTTACGTACGCAGCTGAGACAATGTGCCTCACGGAAAAAGATGAAGAAAACTTGAGAATTTTTGACAGGAAAATTATCAGACGGATTATGGGCCCGATAAGAATGCGCAACGGAGAAATGAGAAGAAAAATGAACCATGAACTAAGGACGTAATGAAGGGAGAAGATATAGTTAGACTTATTAAAGCACAGAGGCCGAGATGGCTGGGACACATAGAGAGAAGGAAAAACGACCTACTGATTAAGAAGATTACCAGATGGAAACCAGCAACTGAAAGACCAAGGAGAAGACCCAGAGAGAGATGGGAGGATCAGGTCATGAGAGATATCCAAATTCTAAAAGTGAGAAACTGGAGATGGCTGGGACACATAGAGAGAAGGAAAAACGACCTACTGATTAAGAAGATTACCAGATGGAAACCAGCAACTGAAAGACCAAGGAGAAGACCCAGAGAGAGATGGGAGGATCAGGTCATGAGAGATATCAAAATTCTAAAAGTGAGAAACTGGAGGGAACTATGCACATATCGAAATGAGTGGAAGAAAATTGTAACGAAAGCCAAGTCATACAACAAACTTTGATGAAATACAAGTGAAATGCGGAGTGATGCACTGCAATAAACGAATCAGGGAGCTCTAAGTAAGAACGGCAAACATTCCACCCGGAATGAAAAGCCCTGATGATGATTGATTGGGTAACAAAAGTAAAAAAATTAATATGAAATAATAATGCAATTTCGCTCGCCCTGGTTGCAAGCAAAATATCGAGTCACCATAGAAATCATTCGAACTGTCACTAATTAAACGCACTTATTAACAATTCAGTTTAATTTGATTTAGTTTTTCTTTTTATATAATTAATAACAGGAACTATTTTTTTTTAATGAAAAGTCTAGAAATTTCAAATCTTCTATGTTATGGTCCAATTAATCTGAACTCAAAGCACCTTAATTGTAAATAGTCATCTAGTTATAAGTAACTAATAAAAATACTTAAAGTAAGTATCGGTTGAATGGAAACCTAAAAAGTTTAAAACCCTTTCAGGAGACGAAATTAATAGTTATTTAACCAACAAGTGTATTAATAAGAGCGATTAACAATTGAGATATATAATGTTCGAGATTGTTAATCGCCATTTTAATTCACGAGTTCGTTACAAAACTTTTCCGTCGACCGTACTTTTCAGAAATAAAATCATCTTAGTTTAAATTTTTATTTACTTAACGATAAATAATGACATACAATGGCAGACAGTACTTACAGCGGCTACTTCATTTTAAATAATTTTTTAGTGGGAATATAAATAGGTATGTTTGGTTGCCTACACCACAGGCAACTGCCAATCACAGAGCATTAAATGTGGTTAAATTAATTGATACAAGCAATGTATGTTGTATTGCCTATAATGAAATCGTTCATTAATAGAAAATCATTCATTAATAGGGGTCATTAATCAATGATTTTGAGGGTGTTAAAATTAATCATAAATGGACGGTCGACGGAAAAAAGTTTTTATTATATAATATATTATATACAAGCCTTTTTGTTTGGATTATTAAAGGGAATGCTGGCAAAATCATTAGTACAAATTATTTTTAAAAATTCCGACCTTATTTAAACCAGGTGGATGAATAGGTCATACACTTTGACGTACTTCGGTATACTTTCTACTGTTAATTGATACTCTAGCTATAATTTTAGTTTAAGCTTATATCCGCTCTGTTTTTGTCAAGCTTCTATAAATAGATAAAAATACCTGTGGATAAATATCTTGCCATAAGTATATACCCAGTTCATCCTTTGAAGCATCAGTTTCAATTTCTTGTTAGATTAAAAATATCTTGCTATTGTTGCTGTCGTCAATAAATGGTGGTCAAGATAATGCTGTTGGATATTATCTCATTCCAATGTGACATCAATATTACATAATGGGGCTGTTACCTTTGACAAATTGGAACCAAACTTACCCAACAAATGGGACATACCTAAAATTGTTAATGTCTTTTTGATCACCATCACATCATTTGTATATAGGTAGATCTGAAATTGGCCTGACATATAGTTTATGTGACCCATCTCCACTATTAAAAAAATTCGTCCGATAAACTTTATTGATTTCAATCTAAATCGAATTTTAGGGCTATATTATTATTACTATACTATTATTATTATTAGTATTTATTTGCATAAAATCTAAACCTCTGGATAAAATATAGTAAAATACTAAGTCTGGCAATTAAGTTCCAAGACTATTGGCGCAACATCTTAATTTACCATTTTTTTTTTTTTTATTTTCCCTTCAATATACTCTATTTTGCATCCATACAAGCAAGCCTTCCATTGTGCGAAGCGGTGGTGCAGGTCATCTTCACTCATGACAGGAAAAATGACACCTCAAAACAGGATTTGATTCTTGGATACAGTTAGAAGTCTCAGGGTGCTAAATCTGGCGGAAAGGATGGATGCTTCCTGACTTCGACCTACTTGTTGGCCAAACAGTCATTAAAAGAGTTCGCGTCTGATGTAGGACCCAAGAATTCCCTTTACACATCTCCTTAGTCTTTGTAAAATCTCTAAATAATAATATTAATTAACTGTTTGATCTTGTACCCATTCCATGTAAACTGCATCCCACATATCGAAGAAAGCAATCAATATAGCTTGTTCTTAACTTATCGGACTCTCCAAGAGTTTAGAGTCTTCGACTGCATGGATTACCATGTACTATCAGAGTTAGATTGAAAAATCCATGATAAGTCACCAATTATGACCTTTGAAAGATAAAAGGCGATCAAAACCCTCGAATGGGGTGATAAAGGAATAAATGTGGACGGAGAAATGCTACAGCACTTAATCTACGCGGACGATATAGTCCTGATTGCAGACGATTTGGGACAAATAAAGAAAATGTTGGAAGAACTTAGTACAGCCTACTAAGAGTAGCGCAGAGGAGAATGGAGCGATCAATGATAGGGGCCGCTCTGCGAGACAGGATCAGAAACAAAGATCTACTAGCTAAGACCAAAGTCATAGACGTAATTGAAAGAAGCTGTAACTTAAAATGCAAATGGGCTGGACACGTTACCAGAATGAAGGACGAAAGATAGACTCGCAAACTAGTTGAATGGAGACCAAGAGCCGATAAACGTAACAGAGGAAGACCACCAACACGATGGCAAGACGACTTACGAAATACAACAAAAAACTGGATACAGCAAGCACAAGATAGAACACTTTGGAGCCAAACAGGGGAGGCCTATGTCCAGCAGTGGATTGAAAGAGGCTGATGATGATGACCTTTGAAAAAAGTCAAAATGTTTTTAGATGCATTCAATTGTGTTTACAAATGTTTTTACGATGCATCTTATGTTTCGCCGTTAGGAGTTAGGTTAGGAGTAAGTTAGAACTTTGCTCACGTTCAATTTCTTATATAAAACTTGTCTCGCGTTCTTTTCGAACCATTTTAGTACTTTTTGAACAGTAAAAATCACTTTTGAAGTCACAGGCTGTAAGGGGCGCTGGTCATTTTCAACATCCTTCCTCCTGTTCTTAAAATTAATGTATCACCCAAAAACTGCAACTAGACAGATAATTATTCTCGTAAATCCTTTCCAAAGTCTCATAGTTTTACGACAAGAACTTCTCAAGTTTAACAAAAACTTTTTCGTTAAAAAGTTAGTCTCGGAAGTTAGGTAATTACCAAATCTGGTACCCTTTTTCATACAATTTGTAATGATTCGAAAAATTATGTAGGTCACCAGTTTTATTTCAACTATTACTAATAGAGAAAACTAGTTAAGATTTGATTTCAGTATAGTGCATCCACTTACATATTACGTGTTTAGTCCTCTCAGGGCTACTATGCAGAAGTTCTAAACTTAAAATGATTTTTTTTTTTTTCGTAGGGCACATTTTTTTTTTTCGATATCTGGTTCCTGACATATTCTATAAAGCTCGAAGTTCTATCGTCTTCTCCACACTCCATTGTGTCCAAGTGGTCGTAGTATTTGTGGTTGTGTACTTATTTTAATATACTTCGTTTTGTACGAATTTATATTATTAAAACCATGTTTGCAGCTGATTCTCTTAATGCTACATATGCCTCTCGTACAGCGTTTTCCGTTCTACCATTCATATAGATATCATCAGCGTAGGCAAGCATTTACACTCATTTATTATATATTGAACCAATGGTTGTGATTTGAGACATACGTATTACTTTTTCCAGAGCCAGATTGAGCAGTATAAACGAGAGATAGTCTCCCTGGCACAGCCCGTTATTTGTTTTAAAAGGTTCAGACAGTTCCTGCTGAATTCGTACTCTATATTTAACTCTTTCAAGAGTTAGTTTTGTTAAATTTACCAACTGATTTGGTATTCCTAGCACTTTCATTGCTTTGAACATTTCTTTTCTATTCACAGAGTCATAGGCTGCTTTGTAGTCTATAAATATGTGATGAGTATCAATGCCATATTCCAGTGTTTTTTCCAAAATTTGTTCTGGGACTTCCTACTTCCTACTTCCAGCCTGGGATTTTCCTACTATCCATTCTGCGTATTTTTTTTTGCATATGGTGCCATACGGTGACACAAGTATGATTACACACGGAGTACTGTGTAAAATATTTTATACGTTCTGTAGTTCAAAGATATCTACTTTTTTGTAAATGGTGCAAAGTATTCCAATATTTTAATCATCGGGGAGGGATGGATTTCTGTGTCCATATTTTACTGTGTCACCTATACCTTGTAATGATTGGAATTTTCAGCTACACATATCCTATAGGTAGAAAAGTTGTCCAAGGTAAAACGAGAGGGGTAATTTTAACAAATCAAAAATAAAACAACATCTAAAATTCTTAGAATTATTTTAATTTATATAAAACTATAAAACAAAAACAAATAAGTCTTATGAAATGGCTGATGATAATAATGAGCACTAAACACTAAAACAACTTCGAACGTTCATGTACATGGACGTGTGCTTTTATATACAACCTTTGTAAAAGAATCAGTCAGATAATATAAGGGTTTTACCAACCCTTTTCAAGTTAACAAAAATTGGTCCCTCAGTACAAAACAGGGCAAAATTCTGGTCTCAGCAGTATATGAGAAATATGAAAGTGTATTCTTTTTTACAGGGGATAAAAATAAAAGACAAGTAAATATTACAAAATAAGTCTTCCCCTTACGGCAAGTCATAATTCTTAAGATAATACTTAATTATAAGTTACAACCAATAAGTATATTGTATACAAGTAAATACTTATTTTTCTTTTATTGGTGGTTTGTAAATATTTCAACGGAATATCGTTCGTAGTAATGTAAAAAGTTTTCGAAATTTATGGATCCTTTTATCTTGCGGTAAAAATAAGAACCAAAGTGTTCACTTTACCACCGAACAACTGTTTCTGTACGCCGCGAGTTGGCACGTTGGCAGTTGCCATTATTTCAAGTATAGTAAAGACGGTAGTAAGTCGCACTAGTCGCAACCAGAAAAAATTGTTCACATGATTAAAAACCGATACAAATGCACTTATAATGGTCAGTGTATTTTTATCGAGTTTATGTTACAAGAAATGAACCAGGTTTACGTAAGCAAAGCAAAAATCGACGGGCAGAAATGCATATCCGTTGAGTTGTTATGTGTTACTAAATGGTTTTCTCGTTTTTTGTCTAGGAGTCTATTAGTTGTCGGGGGGGATCGGAAAATTACAATTATCTCGTATGAGGCAATGTTGCCGATTTTAGCGCTTTATGTAGTTTGCAATATCTAATTCAAAACTTAACGTACTCTATCTCTGAATATACATGGATTTTACGTATGTATTGGTTAAAAAATTTACATAGAAACATTTACGAAAGCTTAAAATATTTGTTTTGAATTGTCTTATATCTTTCATTAACCAAACTGCCAATGTTTACCGTTCAATTTTTTTTAATCTTTTCTAAACAAATTAATTCGCAAATCTTTGGTGAAATTTCTAATGTTTAATTGTTATTAAGTTTTTTATTAATAAAGATAAATAATTTTGCAAATTTTTTTTAATTGAAAAAATTAGGTACCTTTAAAATGAGGGGGCTTTAAGATTAATCGCACATATAAAAGCTTAATTAATCTTGGAAGAACCCCATCGAATGCCCATTTTGCGATTATTTTTCACAAAATTTGTTATAACTCCGATTCTAACAACCGGATTAGACTTTATTAAACGTCATTTTGTATTTTTTTTTTTTTTTTTTTTTTTTTTTTCAAATGGAACAAATTTCATTTTGGCAAAATTAAATATTTCTAATAATTTACGAGATACAATCATTTTAACAGTTAAATTGTTAATAACAAATTATCTGACTCGTTTTTAGCCTAGTACCGTCGACAAATATCGAATCTACGCAACAAAAACATAAAAAAACGTCAAAGAACCGACGGGACATAAAAGTGCATACTCAACCCTCCCCCCTGGCTCAAAGAGTATTATCTCGAAGGTGATTATAGTCATTTAAATCCCAGTAGACCAGAACTTTGCCCCACTCTGTATATATAATATATTTTATTTAATAAATTGGTCATGTATTTAAGTGGCACCATATAGCCCTAATGCCTTTTAAAACAAATTTAAAAGCAAATAACCAATAAGTAAAAAATTGTTATTGCTGCTTAAATTTACGAGTCTGGTTTTTAATCAACTATCGAGCTATACCCTGTTCAAAAATACGTTGTTAAGCAAAAAATATTGGAAACTTACGAGAAGTTACTTGTAACTTCGTTATTGAAATCAGTTCGAAAAACTTCAATATATTGAGTAAAAATTCAATGATAACTGTTACACACCTTTGGCACCTTAAAATTTATTAAAATTACATTATAATAATTATTATCTTCCGTGATCAGGAATTTTTTAACAAAGAAAAAACATACAAATTCTTTAGGGTGTAAACAACATATACTTTAGTATTGTTAGAGATTATATTTAGCTGTGTTTCTCAGATATGACTTAATTCCAATAGCTCCACTTCGTTCATTTAAAAGAAACATACTATTATATGAAAATTCTTTTGGAAAATATTGAATACGGAAAAAACAACTGAGTAATTTGTGAAGATTTTAACATCATTGGTATTCTCAGACATATATCCAATCCCTATACAGTGAAATATTGGAATACAATTGACACAAGGCTCAAAGAATGTCGTAAACAGTCCATTATTAAACCCCCAACATGTTTTGCTTCCATCTCTTCATATTAATCTGGGTTTAATGAAACAATTCATGAAAGGGTTGAATCAAGATAAACCATGTTTCCAGTATTTGGGTAAGAAGTTTCCTGAGATAACTTCTGAGAAAATAAAAGCTGGAATTGTTGTGGGTCCTCAAATGCCAACTAATGGTCGACACTGACTTTGAAAAATGTGTGGAGGAGCTTTAAGTCAGTTGTTAAGGGGTTTCTTTAGAATAAAAAAAAATCCCAATTACAAAGAAGAAGTAAATGGCTTGTTAAAAAGTTTTAAAAACCTAAGTTGTTTTATGAGTGTAAAACTTCATTTTCTTCACCCACACCTGGACTATTTCCAGGATAATTTGGGAGGTTACAGTGAAGAATAGGGGAAGAGGTTTCACCAAGATAATAAATTAATGGAGCAACGTTATAAAGGCAGGTGGAATACTACTATGATGGCTGACTACCTCTGGAATCTCAACAGAGACTATAGTCCAGAGGAACTCAAGAAAAAGGAAGTTTCTTTTGACTTAACGGTTGGTAACATTATATTAATTTGTGTAATAGTTGTAGAGAATTAAAATAGAATCAGTTTTTACCTTGTAATCAATGATTTTGTATTATATTCGTCTTAATATTTTCCAAAGTGATAACAAATAAACTGAATGAAATTATAACACTAGCAAAAGAACAACAAGAATTTAAGTCAGGAAGATCATGCACCGAAGCTATTTTTATAATGAGCCAAGTACAAGAGAAATCATTAGAATACAACTAACTGGCATAACTATGTTTCGTAGACCTTAAGAAGGCATTTGATCGAGTCAAAGGACGTTATTCACTTATTATATGCAATAGAGATACCTCTACGAATAATCAAAACGATTTAAAATATTTACCAAAACAACAAAATAAAAGTAAAAGTAGAAGAAGAACTAACTGACTCTATTGAAGTTGGCAATGAAATAAGACAGGGAGATTCCCTACATCCTCTATTGTTCAACTTTATTATGGATGAAATGATAAAAAAAATCAGAACACTACTAAAACACTATGGGACAGAGCTAGAAGTACAGTAGAGTCATGTCAAAGAAGATGAAGATCAAGCATATCCACTATAGCAGACCTGTCTTTTTGTACAAAAGGTAAATGGCGATTTTTAAAAATCTGTACGTGATAGGGAAAATCCGATGGCAGATTTAGAACTAACGCGGTAAACGAGTTCTAAAACATCTTTCACTTCTCAGTCATCGATCTTTTTTTTTTTAATTGCAGCACTGTGTTATTGTTATGTTTATAATTCTGTATTTTATAAATGGTTTTTTTAACAGCCTTTTTGATCTTATACAGCGAATATGAATAAAAATTTTATACTTAAAATGGTTATACAATAAGAAAATTTCTACATATTGTATCAGCTTTGTTCTTTGTTAAAAGTTCCATCTCCATACAACTAATACTGAGCCATAAAAGAAAATCCTAATTAGAGTAATCTATAAGATTTAAATGTTTTGACATTTCCACAAAATCACATTTATTATTGTTTTGTCGTTGAGTTTAAAATGTCAAATTATAACATAAAAAAATGAGTAAATTATTAAGCCCCCAAAATTATAATTAAAATTTACATGACCATGTTAAAAATCTTATACCGAGAATTTGTATTAATATTATTTGCCTATTTGGTATTATGTAATCTATCATTGACTGTTCTTCCGTTCTATTACGAAGAACTAAAAGAAAATACCGATCAGGAACGAACACAGGAAAGAGCGCCTAATAAAAAAATAAAAGAAATAATAGACAAATTAAAGAAAAATAAGAACTAAAAATAGGATGAAGAAACAGCTAAAGTATTCAATTATTGAGGACCAGTACTAATTGAGTATTTGGGAAAACTTGCTGCAAGAAAAATGGGAGCAAGAACACATACCGAAAGAATGGACTGAAGCCAAACTGTACCCAATTCACAAAAAAGGTAACAAAAGTTTATGCCATAATTACGCTACTAAATATTGCGTATAAAAGACTTGCAGTAGATATAAAAGATAAGATCTCACAAAAGGTAGAAAATGAAATAGGAGAATATCGATGTGGATTCAGAAGAGAAAGCAACACAGTTGATTAAATTTTCCTGCTGGATAAGAAATCTACAATCTTCCTGTTCATCGACTTTAAACAAACTTTTGACAGAGTATCACTCTGAAAAAAGAAAAAGATAAGTTTGAGGTCAGTCAGGGGTCCAACAAGGGAACCCACAACACAATTGTTGTTTAGTATACTTCTCTAAATTGCCGTCAAAACCAGAGGGCACAAGAAGTAGAGGACGACCACGAAGGAAATGGATTGATGATGTGGAAGAAGACCTACAGATTCTAATGGTCAGAAAATGGAGGGAAGTTGCCAGGAATAGACAGCAGTGGCGACTTCTTTGTGAGCAGGCCAAGATCCATAACGGCTTGTCGAGCCACTTATAATGATGATGAAATTGCCGTCAAAGAAGCAGAACAGGATGGGACTAATATATATCAACGAAAGCACCAATACCTAGCATTCGCCTAGTACTGATAGCCAGAAGTAAACAAGAATTAAAAAAAGACTAGAACTTTCTCGACAGCCAGAAAGAAAAGGATATAGATAAACCAACAAAAGACCAAATGTATGGAATAGACAGAACGAGAATACATGCAAGAACAACATCATCAACTAGCCTATATTTTCCACTGCTGAACGTAGGCCTCCCGGAAAATTTTCCACCTATTTCTATCTTGAGCTTCTTGCATCCAATTTGTGGTGATTCGCTTTATATCATCCGCTTATCTAGTCGATGGTCGTCCTCTATTTCGATATGCCTTCGATATTGTCTTGCACGCCATTCCAGAATCTTTCTGTTCCATCTATCATCCATCTATCTGGCAACATGTCTGGTCCAAGCCCATTTATCCATGGCTATATTTTCAACTGCATTGGTGCATGTTCTTTTTCTTATTTCTAGGTTTGGTACTTTACCTCTAATAATATGGAGTTAAACATAAAAATGTCATTTGATTAAACATTTGTATTTCAGTTGTCTGATTATCTCGGCCTAAGTGAATCTCATGCCTTAGATATTTGTAAGCTATTACTTAGTCGATCAATCGGCTTTTAATCTGAATTTTATCGCTGATTACAAGGTTGGTCATACATTTTGTCTTTGAGGTATTAATTTTAAGACCAATTATTTTTGATGCATCATAGAGCGCTTGCAGCATTTTTGTAGCTTCACTAACTCTATCAGATATTATAGCGATGTCATCGGCAAATTTTAGGTGGTTTAGATCTTCTCCATTTATACTAATTCCCATTTTATTCTCTCATACCACTCGCTTGAACATATATTCGAGTACAGCTGTAAACACTTTCGGGGAGATAGTATTACCCTGTCTAATTCCACGTTCTATTCGGAACATTTTGGTATCTTCATGAAGTCGAACACAAGCTGTGTCAGTTTCAAAGATACTCTTAATCAAGGCAAGGCAAGCAATATATTTGTAGTCGATGCGGCAGTCAGTCAATGCTCGAAGCATTTTATGACGATTTATGGTATCAAGAAGAAAAATATATAAATTCGAAGAAGTAGAAAGGTTCCAATACCTACCTACCTACCGTCAATACCTACCTACAATACTTACCTACCAGCAAATTGTTGTCCAACTGGTGATAGGAAATTGCCAGTAACTGTGTAATATGCTTCGGTTGTGCCGAGATTATTTAGTCCAAGTCCGAGCATTATTTTTATCAGTTTATTAGATTAAGCCACCAATGGCTCCAAGAGTATTGCACTTACAATATAATAGACTGAGAGGTATCTTTTAATTTGCTACCTCTTATATGACTTTGACAATTAGACTTATTCAGCATAAATTTCAAGGCTAAAAAAAATCTATGAAAATACCTATGTGGAAATGGCTTAAATTCTTACAAAACAATTGATTTTAAAAAGACTCCAGTTGTGAATTTTCTTAATGGCTGGACACTTATCTACTATAAAAAATCACAGGATTTTTTTGTCATATCTTAGTATTATTGCTATATGTACAGTCAATGAATATTTTCTTCTTTGGTATATTATGTTTTCGTTAAAAGTGGGCCAAAAAATGTGTTTCTTAAATATGGCAATATAAAATTTAGTGTCGCCTCGGTGGCTCTGCGGCCTGACAGACTCACTTCGATATGAGTCGTGATGTAATTCGACTCATACTCAGACTAGAATTCGTTCAAAAGTGGTAGCATTTAATTTAAAGTAAAACTACAGTCTTAAGTTGGAATTCGCGGGTAATAAGATCTGAGATAAAGTACCGCGGTTCGACAATACTCCTTACTTGGTCTCTATTGGAAGTCGTTAAGATGTAAGAAAACAGAAATATACAAAGATCTTAAACTTTGATACCATGTTTCAAAAAAATATCTTTTGACCCACTTCCAATTTTTTCAACGATCAAACTGACCGTCTCTTTCTATATCACGCTTTGCTCGGTGACTGAGACTGTATCATATTTTTCAAATAAGCTACAGACATGTTATTTTTACTAGGAGGTGGCTGTGTGAGCTGAGAATCTAGATTAATATTATATTTGCATAATAGAGTACTTATATAGGCCATCCTGTACTGTTTGTTCATAGTAACGTATACCACAGGGTTGACACAACTCGATAAGTAAACCAGCAAATAGCTGATAATGTGTAGCGGTGCGTGATGTACTTCCACATCAAAAATTTTGACCAGCGTGATTGGAAGATAGCAAACAACGAAGCAAATGAAGATGACCAGTACCATTTTGGTGATCTTCATTTCGCTTCTTTTATATTTATTACCAGAATTATGCTGTTGCATCTTCTTATGAGACTTTCTCACTACCCAGTATATATTGGCGTAACATATAACTATAATAACACAAGGTAGTGCGAAGCCAATGATGAATAGAGCTGTTTTGGAGCTGTTACCATGTTCGTCCGGGTTAATGGAGCAAGTTCCAAGCTTTGTGTCCATTCCGTACGTTCCCCATTTGCCTAGAAGTGTAGGTATTTGCAGACCGTAGCTGAAAGCCCATATGGCGCCAATGTACATTGTCACTTTTGCTTTCGTGTAGATGGTTTGGTAAAGGTGTGGCCATGCAATGAGGATATATCTAGAAAATAAATATCGTATATTAGATATATTTATTTATTTACTTATTGACCCTCATTTTATAAAAATATAAAAGTATTCAGGTGTAATTTTAGTATGACATGTCTACAATCCGTATTGACAAAGAGAGAACAAAAAAGCATAGTTTGTTCTATGAATACGTAAATGAGACAAGGTTTCGTGTTTGGTATTTTTGGTGGGAACTTGTATTCCAATTGGTGAAGCAGTTGTACCTAACCAAAATTGTACTGAAATAAGTACCAAGGCAATTAACTCTATTATTAAGAATTTAATAAAAAATACGCTTTTGCGATCATTTTGCCGCCATATATAAATAAAAAATGTCCATAAATTGGACACGCGTTAAGAAAAAGCTCAAAGTCAAGAGTAAAATAACATAATATAGTCCAGTCGGATTGAACGAAAAACATGCCTAACCTTGCATGCCGAGCTGACTCAAATTTTATTACTCTAACCTTTAGTTAGAGGGAGTAAATAGTAGTGTAAATTCAAAAATTACGACTGAATTCCTCCGTTGCGTTAGCCGCCATCTTGAATTTAAAAATGAAAACAGTGAACCGTTTTTGCTCAATATCTCAGTAATTTTCAACTTTTAGACAAAAAGTATAAGAACTAGAATTGTTGCAAATACGATTTCCTATAATTTCTTTTGACAATTTTTTTGTGCGGTCGATATTTTCCGAGTTAAAGAGGAAAATACTGGGAAAGGGTATAATTATTAAATTATCTCGTTTACTATTAACCTTATGACATGAATGTAAATAAACAAAAATGAAGAAAATTATATATTATATAATTTTGATTTCTTTGATTTTTGTGTTACAGTCAACATTTATTAAGATCGTAAGCCTAACGAACTTCACTCCCTAACTAATTCAAGCATATGCTCCAACTTCGGACAGCTCAGACCAGGAAATAGAAAAATTCTATGAACAATTTAAAGAATCCCTAAAACATACCAAAAAACAAGAAGTGGATATGCTGCTAGGAGATTTCAACCCCAAAGTAGGTGTATTTGATTGATATGCACTTCGCTTTTGCCGCTGGTTAATAATCAAACTCCGTGCGAAAACGAAACTGACTTTATTTTGAATTACACAATACATATAATATGAATGCTAATAAGTATTATGTCCGCTAGCGCTAAATGCTGTATCACCGATCTCGTCTCGTATTTGAGAGTCGTCGTCTTTGGGGTGTCTTAAGGGACTCGCCTTATCTTCACATATGGCATAATATATCTTCCTACGCTACTATGTTGCCGGATTGTAAAAATGCATAAAATAAATTTGAATTAGATAGAGGCGTGAACAGTAGGCAAAGGAGGTGTTGGCAATACTGTGGGACATTTTGGACTAGGGCCGCGAAATGATAGAGGAGACCGCCTTGTTCAGTTCTGCCAGGAAACGGATAGTGCAATAATGAACACCTTTTTCCAATTACCACCTCGAAGACTCTACACCTGGAAATCTCCAGCTGACTGTCCAAAGAAAATGATTAGAAAACGGATTGACTACATCATCATCAACAAAACCAGGCACCAAAGGAAGAAGAAGAAGCCTAACGAACCCTAGACGATGACGTCATCAGCAGCAAGCTGTAAACAGGAACAAACCTCCGACCTTAAATATTGATTTCAGCAAAAAAATTAAAGAGATCAAAATTGTAAAAAATATAATCTTCATTTTTGCTTAAGTAAATTCATGTAGTAAAGGTTATAATAAACTAGATAATTCCATGATTATGCTTTGTCACTATTTTTCCCATCCTCTCCCTTAACTCTAAAAATATCGACCACCTAAAAAAATTTGCTGAAAAAAAATTGTCGGAAATCGTCAATGCAACAGTGTTAGGCCTGAGATCAGAGATCAAAATTGTATAAAATAAAATTCTATCCATTTTTGTATGGGTACATTTATGTCGCAAAGTTAATAATGCACAATAATTATGATATAACTGTCACTATTTTCCCCCTTATCTCGGAAAGTATCTTCCATAAAAACAAAATTTTAAAAATGAAATTATATTAAATCGCATTTGCAACAATTTTTACCCTTTTTTTTTTCTAAAAATTGAAAATGGCGAAGATATGTATTAAGCAAAAACGGTTCTCCTACTATTGATCCCCTCTACAGATTAGAAAAATAAAATTTGAGGCAGCTCAGCATACAAGGTCAAATGCTATCCCAACTGGAGTATTTAAACTATCTTAAGAATACAATAAACCATTGCAATCTCTCATTGTCGAAGTCGTTTTCTAGAGTCATAATTAAAACCTTGTCATCTTCGTTACAAGTTATGGTTATCTGAATCTGACAGACAAATATTCAGATTAAAACCTTATTTAAGGTCATATTTGTACTAGAATTAATACCAACATGTGTTTTTCTAAGTAGATTTTTTTCTGGAATATTACGTGAACAATATTAAAATATTCATATTATTCAAACAAATACTTAGGAACCAATTCTACCGCAATAATGTCACTACAGTGATTCATTCTATTGCATTTTGAACAACTGAAAGGTACTTGGTACGAATAAAATAATCGTGGCAAGTTGTTCGCCTTGAGGTGGGTAAGAACTATAAAAATAATAAGATTATGTGTCATCTACCAATTGTTGTTTTCGAAAAAAGGTGAACCATCGGTATTTTGCTCCATATAAATTGTATAATCGCTTTCAATTTTTAATGTCTATTAAAATGGGGTACGAGGAATGACATTACTTTTCAGTTTGTGCTTGTCCATTTTTATTCAATTAAATGTTTTTCTAAGGCCTTATTTTATCGTGATTCCAAACAATTTCTTAATATTGTTCTGAGGCTATTTTGTTGTGGCATCTTAAAGTAATTACTATTTTAATGGGAATATGCCACAATTGAAGTTTAAAATAAATTTATTGGCGTTTCAATTTTCACTTCGGAAATCGTTTTCAAATACCAAAATTATTTAAAATTTAAAATCCAAGCAATTATTTAAAAAAAACCTAAGATGTCCTGTTACTACATAAAATTTTGCGACATTTCCGTTTATTTGGTAAAGATTTTTTAATATCCACATAATCCGCATTTGCTTGCCTAAAATCATTAAATTAGTGGCGACACGTAAAGAACCCTCAATTGGTATATAACATGCGAGTATTTCAACAAGATGAAAGTACAATTGTGTTTTCAAAGCGGTTGTTAAATGTCAGAGATGGTAAAGTCGCTATTAACACCTCGACCGGATTTATTTAATTATCTAGAGATTTCTTTTACTTAAAAGTATCGAAAGAGGAGCTTATTGAACTTTCGACACATTATTTAATTCTTTAAGGCGGTATGAAGTTCAGCGGGTTCGCTAGTTTGTAATAAGTTAAGCTAGCAATTAAGAGTAAAGGCGGGTGGACAGGATCCAAGTGGACAGTGAAGATTCCAACACTTGGAACCTACTTTGGTCGTATCACCTGTTCATTCAATTACACTTGTATCAACAGGTTCTAATCAAGTAATGTAGGACGCTGGCCAACTTCCTTAGTAGAAAACGAGAAATAAACACAAGAAGAAAATGGTCTGAAAGGGAGAGTGTTAGATTCATGGAGTTATACGAAGCTGAGAAAGCATTATGGAAATGTACGGCTAAAGCAATATAAAAATAAAAATGCTAGAAGTGCGGCATTTTTTCTTTGTTATTTCTTTTTTATGGATTTCAAGCTTATGTATTAACATAACAGCAAGCACTAGAACACCTTCCACAATCACTTCCGCCATCTTTACAATGGTTATTTGATTTGATATCCAAGTCATTTAACAATGGCAACCAACTTGGTACAAGTCCACTTGGTCCAAGTTAGAATCCAAGCATTCTTGGATCGTGTCAACCCGCCTTAAGGTCGAATTTTACCTAAAAGTCTTTGTTTTAATATTAAGTTTCAAGACTTTTAAATGAATTTTTCTTCATTGTTATAATTCAATAAATTAAATGTATCTTACCTGTTGATCGAAATTGATCCAATGCTTAAAAGGGATACCCCAACACATCCATACCTTAACGTCGGGATTATCTTGCAAAGAACATCTCCATGTACCCACTTCCCATGGAAGAACTGGCTGGCAGCAAAAGGGACGACTATAATGCCGAATATCGTGTCCGAGAAGCAGAGACTGAAAATAAGAAAAAAAATTATTGTCTACTTAAGTTTAAAAATAAAACTAATTTAAACTGTAAACTTACGCAAGATACACAAAAATTCGCCAGAATTATAATCAATTTCAGGAAGACTAGAAAGTGTACATAAATAAGAAGAATAAAGTAAACAAACTGTACTTACCTAGCTATAAATGCTGCGGCAACGGTGCGAAGTTTAGCATGCTTCACTAGTGCCACGCATGTCAACAGGTTACCAGCTATCCCCACCACCATTATAACGATGGTCAGAACACCAGCTGATATCAACATTGGTTGCGAATATCTAGAAAGAAATACAAAATGTTATTTGTATATAAAAAAAACATTAGTTAAATAAAATGTGTCACATTTTAGACATAGATTTTAATATATACTAATAAAATACTTCAATTTAAAAAATAAATATTTTCCTTTTTTCACTGACATTCAAAGTCTCAAATTCGATATTTTTCAGGTCCACTAGTAAATATACCACTTCATTAGACTCCTTTTTCACTTATTTTCAATCAATATCAATCTTACTTACTTACTTACTTAGTCCTAAGCCTTTCTACCGTTAGGTGTAAGGCTGGTGGAGTTAAGTTTTGCACTGCTGTCTCCATGCTTTCCGGTCTTGTGTTAGATTTCGTGCACTTTCCCATGTCAATCCATTCTTCTCAACTTCTTTTCTGATTTCGTCTACCCACCTAACTCTTGGTCTTCCTCGTTTGTTTTTCCCTTGCACTCTCGTTTCAAACACTCGTTTTGTTATTCTTTCATTCGACATTCTACACACGTGCCCGAACCATCTTAGTTGCCCCTCTACTATTTTTTCGTTTATTGGTTCTAGTTTTAGGTTTTGTCTGATTGTTTCGTTATCGTTTCGTTTCGTATTTTGTCTGTCCTCTTTCTGTTTGCTATTTTCCTCAGGAACCTCATTTCCATAGCATTGACTCGAGTTTTTGTCTCCCAGTCAATGTTCATAACTCGCTATTATACATGATTGTAGATCTAACTACTGATTTAATGACTGCCGTTTTTACCTTCTCCGGTATTTCTTTTTTCCAAAAATGTTGTTTTCATAGTGTTAAATAAGCTTTCTGTTCGTTCTATTCTCTCATTTATTTCCATATCTTGTTTACCGTTTGATTCAATTATTACTCCTAGGTAATTAAAATGTTCCACTTGTTCTAGTTGTTTTCCGTTTAATTGTATTGCGTGTGTCTTTTTCTTATTTGAAATTAATATTGTTTTTGTTTTCTCTGTATTTATTTTCATATTTATGTTTAACAGTTCTTCTTCTAGGATTTCAAGGTTGTTTTGTAGGTCTTCTCTGTTTTCTGCTATCAAAACCATGTCGTCTACAAATAGAAGCTCTGATAGTTGAGTCTGTTTCATTTGCCAGTATCCTAATGTTAGTTTTCTCATTTTTCTCTTGGCTTTCTTTATTGCTTCATCCAGTACTACTGAGAACAGCAGTGGGCTCAACACGCATCCCTGTTTGACGCCTTGACTTGTAGTAAATTCTTCGGATTCCTCGTTGTTGGTTCTCACCGTATTTGTATTATTATTGTACATATCCTTTATTACATCAATTGTTATCATGTCAACTCCTCTTTCCTTTAATGTTCTCCATACGTCCTTTCTTTGTATTTTGTTAAACGCCTTTTCCAGATCGATAAAGCATATATGTATTTCTCTATTTTTATTGATTACTTTCTCACTTACTTATCTTATTGTGAATATGTGGTCTTGCGTGCTTCTGTCCTTCCTGAATCCACATTGTGTATCTTCCATAGGTGGTTCTATTTGGGTTTTTATTCTTGTTTCTATTATTCTTGGGAATACCTTCCCAGGAATACTTGATATAGTAATACCTAGGTAATTATTACAGTTTCTCTTGTCGCCCTTTTTGTGTATTGGTAGTATAATGTCTTTCTTCCAGTCCTGTGGTATTTCAGCTCTCTTTATGATATCATTCATTAGTTCTTTCATGCTGTCCACTCCCTCTATTCCCATGAATTTTATCATTTCCGGGCTGATATGATCCTTGCCTGGTGCTTTGCCTAATTTAACTCTTTCAATTGCCTTTTCTAGTTCCTCTGTTGTTATGGATTCTACTTTTTGTTCTTCATTTATTTCTTGTATCTCCACTATGTTGTCTACGTCTGTATGAGCTAGCTCTTTGAAATGTTCTCTCCATCTTTCCATTATTTGGTTTTCTTCTGTTATTACCTTTCCATTTTTGTCTTTTATATTCGGCATCATGTGTTCTTTCTTTTGTCTGAGCTGTTTTAATGCGCCATAGAAGAGTTTTTGATTTTCTCTATAATTATTTGTCGTTTTTAGTCCAAACTTTTCCCATGACCTTTATTTTTCTGCTTTCACAGCTATTTTAACCTCTTTTCTTTTTTCTTTATATGCCTCATAAAGTTCAGGGCGCTTTGTACTTAGATATCTCTTCCATTTTTCTTTTTTGTTCTTTACTTTCCTTCGTATTTCGTCCGTCCACCATTCAGTTCTCCTCATCCTACTATTTGCTATTTTTGTCTACCCGCAAGTTTCCTCAGCAGCTATGATTAAGTTGGTCTTGAGATTTTCCCACTTTTCTTCTATACTTGCAGTTTTTGCACTACCTTTCAAAATATTGTCTAATTTTTCTCGGAATATCTTCTTATATCTTTCTTCTTTCTTTTTATCAATATCAATATTTTTCAATAACATATTTTTCTTAAAATATTTCGTCCATACATTACAAAGATTGTCCATCGTTTATTATTATCCCCTTCCATGGGTACTAACAAATTTTATTTCCAAAATAGTTTCCCATTTTTTTAGTTTGTTCTTTATATTATTGTTTATCACACAACATAATGCAACTGGGTAATCGTTGTGTCATTTTTACTCCGGTGTAAATGAGTAAATGACTATTTTACAGTTCGATCTGTTCCTGTTCCTTCTTTTTTATTCCTGCTATCACAAGCTTATCCAATTTTATGCTTTCAGATTCATTTCTTTTCTTTTACATTAATAAACCTGACTATTATCGTATTGATACTAAAATCTGCATTTTTTCTACGGAGAATTTGGCAAGGCTATATGTTTAATAATGTGAAAAAGTTTCCCTGTTTTACAAAACGTAAAACACCACTGACTTAAATAATGATAAAGAGAATAACAGGATAAAACTGTATAACCTATCCCGATTCGGATAAACTATATAAGGATAACTATATTAATAGCGTTCATTAGTTTTTATTAGGTTTATTTTTATAACATTCCCTTAGCGGCACGCAAATGTATCTGCTGTTGTGAAATTCGTAATCGCATTTTAAAGGAAATGATAACAAGGTATACAAATACAGCGGAAATTCCGAGGCTATTGTTCGTCATAGACTTTCTGTAATCTTTTATCTCGTTAAATTAACAAATCTGGGAAAAATTTAATCAATTATAAGTTTCTATTAATTTTGGAATTGTATATTTTTATGTACAGAAATGTGTGCCGAATTCAAAGAACAGTGACGCTTGTACAAGAATATTGAAGAATCAGAAGTTGTCTTTCATTTGTCTGCTTTGTTTATAACAATTAAGAATTATTCTTAATTGATATTGAACTTTTATTCAAATTTCGAAAGCTTTATTCAAATATTTGAAAGTCTTAATCTTTTAAATGAATGTAAAAAGTGCAGATGGTATTGTTTGAAGGATTTAAACTATCGTTTTTTAAATCAGAGCAAATGCTGTTTAAATTAATACTACAGACATTCTCGGAATCCAATGGGGTTGTACTTTCATTAATGGCACTTCCAATAATGTTTGAAACATTCTTCTTGTTGGTAATACTCTCTTCAATGTAACCAGCCGCCACAGCAGCCGATTTCCATCCTACTGTAACCTCAGAAACCTTTTTTGGATGGTGCTAGAAAGGTCACCAATGGAGACACTGCGGACGGCAGCCAGATGGTTGGTGGAGAGCGAGTCGTGGGTTCGAAACTAGCTTTTGGAACCAGGAATGGGTCCAACGGACGAAATAAAAAAAGATACGATAAGAGATATTGGAAAAGATACAGAAATAAACAAAAAAGATAGATGGGTAAAATTACCAAAGATAAGATAAGATAGGGAACAGGGCGCCACTTAACTTTTTGGGGTTTAAGAAGAAAATTAAGAAACCTTAGAAAAGAAAAGAGATAAGGAAAGATATTTAGGTTCAGAGTCAAACCCAAGAAAAGATATCAACAGTTAATTTTTAAATAAATTTGGTTAACACTGCATAAATAAATAATAAGTATATTAGGTATTATACCTACTTACCTACGAAACTTAATCAGCCTGATCTTTCTTCTGGTCGAAAGTATAATAATAATTTAATATAATAAGTAAATATTCAGAGTTATGGTTATATCAGGAAACTTTTTTAGGAGTCGACAAATAAAATACATACGTAAAACAATAACAATATATTCAACAACAAAATTATGACGCTGCTGAATGCAACACAAGTAATAAAAATACACCAACAACTATGAAATGGTGGTATACATATAAAAATAAGCAGAAATATAATTAGAAAATACCTTTACAAAGATATATAATACACTCATGCACAAATAAAGTTTTGGCGTGTCTCGAGATATTACAGCAAAAAAAAATTGAATACAAATTATAACAAACACAAATATAACAAAAATTAACCAAATCTAAATTTACAAAAATACAGAAAGTTTACAGAAATGAAAACATAAAAATTGAACCAAACCGCACTTGGTTAAGTCGATTAGCTATCTCGCACTATTATTTAATGATAGACTGAGACTTAAATGTTCATAATTATTACTTATTGAAATTTCTTAGTAGCTGATGGAATTTGGTTCGTAACAAAATATTGACTGTTCTTTAAATTTAATGCAAAATTCAGTAGTTACTCTCAACTACATTTAAAGACATGTATGAACTTTAGATACGTCCAGATAATAGATGATATGATACCATACCATATTACTCGCCCAGATAAGTGGAGAACTAAGATTAAGCTAACTTACGGTAATTCCTGACGACTGCTGCATTAAGTCACTGAAGTTAATACTATACTTGTATTAAACACTGAATTTAATTAACATTAAAGGTACTTTATATATTCAATCTAATATAGTATAAGATAAAAAAACTCAAATAAACAAGTGTATACACACTTATAAAGAAAATGCACAGAGAACGGTACGATAATAGAGATACAGTAAGATCTAGTCTTTACGCGAGGACTGTCCCACCAAAGGTGGTTCTTTTCTCTACGAGTGCCCACCGAGAAGTAAATCTTTCTTGCAAAAATTTACCCAACTACAAAAAAAAAGGAAGAAGGGATATCTCCCACTCAAAAATCATAGGACAGTTGTATGTATTTCTGAGAAGGTAAAAAGTTCTAACATCGAACATAACGGTACCCTTCTAGCTACAAACGTGATGAAATATAAAATCTCCTAGATTACGGGCGTTCGACGAGAATTACCGAATTTATGAAAAAAGAACTGAGTTGTCTAATGAGTAAGATACAAAAAACAAGTGCACAATAAGGACTCAGACTAAATATCACAAAAACCAAATGGATGTTAGTAAGCAAAACCCAACAACCACCACAGCAACTGATATTAGACAATGAAAGAATTGAACACGTGGATTCGTACATCTACTTGGGAACAACAGTTAACTCAAATTGGGATCAAGCGAAGGAAATACGTATAAGAGTAGAAAAGACAAGAGCATCGTTCACTAGCATGAAGCAAATTTTCACCTCTAAAAGCCTCACCCTACCTCTCAAAATTCGACTTCTGAAATGTTATGTATTCCCGGTTTTGTTATATGGAATGGAGGCGTGGACAATGACCGCAACATTGATGAAAAAAGTAGAGGCCTTCGAAATGTGGGCTTACCGACGTATATTACGTATATCCTGGACTAAGCACGTGACCAACCAAGAGGTACTACGCCGGATAGGTAAAGAGAGAGAGGTAGGAATAAGTATAAAGAAAAGAAAGTTGGAATACTTGGGTCACGTTATGAGACATAATAAATATAGAGTACTACAACTGATCGTTCAAGGGAAAATAGACAGCAGAAGGGGTCCAGGGAGGAGAAGACACTCGTGGCTCCAAAACTTGCGGCAATGGTTCGGATTGTCATCTGCTGAACTATTCAGATCTGCCGTAAACAAAGTCAGAATAGCCATGTTGATTGCCAACGTTCGGAACGGACAAGGCACATGAAGAAGAAGATGAAAAAGAACCCGGAAAAGGATTAACTAAGGATTGTCCAAACCGGCGTCTTTAAATAAATACGTAGGTAGATTCTTCAGTCATATTTCGGTAGTTTCCCAATAAAAATTTCTGATCGTTAATACGACCATCAGCGTATCATCCACATGGGTAAAAGGAATTAAAATTAATTTAATATATTAATTAAAAAAATGTTACACTACTTGTCGTTGGATTTACATAATTGTAGCGGACGTACGTCGAAACGTATGTCCTATGTATTTCTCAGGATCGCTCAATTTTAGAAAACATTAGCAATTTGCAAATGACATGATCCAAATGTATTAATACCAACTACTTGATTAGTGCACTTCTCGTTATCACACCGTACGAAAACTCAATATGTACTTACATTTTTGGTGCGGAATAATAAATACTTCTTCATCAAACGCACATAATTAATTGCATAGCTATCAGCAACTGTAAATCGTCGAGCCATCACAGTCTTAGATGGTCGGATAGTAATAAGCAATATGCTTCCTTCTTCCTGTGAGCGTAAATCGCTTAATTCACATCTTCTGTAAGAGCCAAAGATACCACAAATGGCTAGCACCTTCAAAAATCAATACGTAATGTCAGGAACATCTGTGAAATACTTCCGGTCACGTCATTCTTGTTAATTGCCTTCATGAATGCATGCATTTTCACAAATGATTTTAAATCGACATACTTCAATCATCTCGACATCTTTGTTTATCCCCAACATACTTTGCAATTTCGAATGGATAGCCCACATAGTCGACGGTTTGTACTTTTCCGACATTTTCTGCCGACATATTAACCGCTTTACTATTTAAGTAGTCAACGTTAGAATCTATTTTTAAGAAATATACAACCACTAATAACAATTAATCTAATATGACAGATTGCAAATTATATTTTGTTTTTCTGATTTCCAAAACAACAAAAGATATACTGATGTGCATTACAAATTCAACCATTTTACATTATTAGCTCTTATTTCAATTTTTTGTAGTAATAAAATATGATTTCAAAGTGTACCAAGTGGTCTTTAAAACACTTACTCTATTTCGAGCACTCCGGCTGTTCGAAAAATCGCGCATGTTTTAAGGACCTCAATATCCACTTATACTTTAATATACTATTATTTACTATAATTATTTCTAATAGAACGATTATGTAAGCCGAATGACAACAAACAGAGTAGTAAAAACGACAAGAGACGGTTCGCCAATAGGAAGACGATCAGTAGGAAGACCACGAAAACGATGGAACGACAACTTACTGGAGGCACATTGAAAAACAGAGTCATGTCTACATAAAAAGAAGAAGAAAAAGAAGACTATTATTTGCAAAAAAAAAACACTATTTATGGTCTTAAAACGTAAGTAGAGTTGACTGTTTTTTCGAGTACGGGTTGAATCGAGATCAAGGATTGAACAGGGCTAGACCTCCAAACCCTAATAAGAAAAGCACAGGATAGAGACAAATTTTCAGAAATCCAACCTCCACTAATGATAAAGATACAAAATACGTAAATCATCCGGACATGCGGACTTTGATACACAAATAAATTTCAATTAAACGCGTTGTGGAGTATCTTAGAATATATCTACATATAAAAGTTGTAAAATCCTTATACCTAGTGTCATGGTTTTTAGTGTTTTATATTATTTTCCTTGAAAACAAACAAATTTCTTGCTGATAAAATCACTATAATGCTGATAATTTCAGATCATAGATGGATAGATGGTGGACAGCTGGATGGTTAGGTATGTGGCGTTGGGGCCGTAGAAGTAGCCTCTGGAGATGTACAAGAAGTATAAGTGTAGAAGAAAGCCTCCTTGTCGCAGATAGGTCTATTAGGGGTGAAAATGGTGAGAAGTAGAAAAATACGTGTTCGTTGAAATCAATAAAGAATTTGATGGCAGATTTGGATGACTAGGTGTCGTTGGGGCCTCTGTAGATATACAAGAAAGCGTCCCCTAACGTTAGAGGGGTGAGAGTGTTCGCTCAAATGGAAAAAATAAGTAAATAGCTACCAGTAGGGTGTTATGTAGACATTTGGTAACAAAATATGATAAATGGGGAAATTGCATCACCATTAAAGTGATTTTAAATTCTTTATTAATTTCAACGAACACGTATTTTTCTATTTCTCACCATTTTTACTCCTAAAAGACCCCTCTGACGACAGGGAAGGCCTTCTTCTGTACTCAACTTCTTGTACATCACCCCTTACATCACCAGAAACTTCTTTTACGGCCCCAAAGCTAGATACCTAGCCATCCAGCTGTCCGTCATTTGTGATCTTAAATTTTCATATCCTATCTACTTGTGAGATATATATTGATTTTGGAAAATGAGCGATAATAAAGAAATATAGATAAACTTTATAAAATATGAAATCCGAGTGGTTAATAAGATTATAAACAATATGAACCAACTGATGGAAATGTCAACATTGAAGAACGTAGTCTGTAGGTAGGAACGTATCTCAACAAGGTCTCGTCTCTTACCGTACCAGCACAAAATCTATCTGACTTTCCCTTCCCCTGCTACTATAGGTAACATACGTAACATACTAGTCTTCAGTCTTCATAAAGAACGTATTAATAAGAGCCAAATCTCATGCCACTGCAAAGCCAATCAGACTATTTCCTTTATCATTTCTTATTCTATCCTCAAACCTCCATCAACTCTTTTTATTCCCTCTCTTTCTCTACCAATATGTCCATTCAAATCACCTCTAATAAAACACTTTTTGTCTACAGGAATCACGAGTATTTTGCAATCAATGCCCCAAAAAATGTTTCCTTTTAATATTCTTCACATCCTATCTGTAAATTGTAGACACATGATATTTACGTTGGTATTGCCTGTATTCAATTGGACACTTATTTCTTCTGGTTATCCTTAAAAGATGTTCCTTCCATCCGTTTATCAAATTAATACCTAAGCCAAGAAGTTGCTCAAGTTGCACTTCAAAAAATTATGAAAAGTAAAGCACTTGAACCACATGATATCACTGACGAAAGTGTGGTCAGCATTAGCAGGGACAAAAACAAGTTGGCTAACAGGCATAATGAATAAAATGGAAGCAGAACGATTGCCAGGCGAATGTAGAAGCAGTAGATTAGGGCCTATATACAAAAACAAAGAAAATGTTTAACACTGAACAAACTAAAGGCCGATAAAAATAGCACTATTTCCAACATAATATCTTTGGTGATATCATCGGTTTTAGATACTGAAACAGTATTAACTCAAAAGTATTTTCTGGAACAATCCTCTTTACATTATATTATGTAGTGCGAAAAGTGTAGCAGTACCTCTAAGATTGCAGTGGGACAGGGCATCCGTGATAGGTTTTCATTAAAAGTTTATCCGATAAAACTAAATCCCTTGTACTATTATCCCAATTATACAGGTAAAACATTCATTTACTTTTTATCAGTAAGGTTTCTTCATCACTATTAAATCAAATATCAGTCCCTTTTTTTACCGATAAAAAGTGTAAAGGAAACCTTTATTTACATCAACTGATATTGAATGAACAATTCTTGCCATTGGTTGGTGTTCATTTAGCAAACACAATAATCTAGTAAATATATTTAAATATTTGTTTTCTGTATTAAAAAACGGTGTTACAATATTTTGAAGATAAAAGGTATACACGGATGCCACATCTACCTATTTTCTGTTCATTTTAGTAACCGTTATCGTTTTACAATACAAACACAATCGTTAAAGGATACACAATACCTTTATACTTGTATTGTTATAAGATGTAGCAATTATAAGTATAATATCGTCGGTAGGTAGACTTTACGGGAAAATTATTAAAGAAAAACTAGAAACTGAAATAATAGGAAAAATTGGAGAAGACCAAGCAGGGTTCACAGTAGGAAAATCATGCCTAGATCATACGTACACATTAGAACAACTGATAGAGAAGAAACTGGCAAAAGGTAGACCGGTCCATCTGGCCTTTGTTGATCTAAAGAAAGTATGACTCAATACCTAGAGTCAAATTATGGGAAGCAATGAATGATCTCGGAATCCGACAAACACTAATAAAAGCAGTTAAAGCACTATACAAAGAAAACAAAGTAGCTATTAAATGTGGAAATAAAGCCTACAATCCATTTAAGACGACAAAAGGACTTCTACAAGGCTGTGCTATGTCCCCTACTCTGTTTAAAATATTCTTGGAAAAGACACTCAAACCATGGAGGAGAAAGTGCGAAGGAATGGGCATACCAGTAAGAGACGAATACCTATACACCTTAAGTTTTGCCGACGATCAAGTAGTCATCGCACAAGATGAAGAAGATCTCAGCTTTATGCTCAGAAAACTAGAAGAAGAATATAAAAACAACGGAATGGAAATAAACTTAGAGAAAACCGAATACCTAACAACAGAAAACAAGGATATGAGAAACCTAGAGATAGACGAGGGAAGACAAATAAATGGAACAGATAAATTCAAGTATTTAGGAATCATAATATCGAACCAGGGAACAACTGAAGAAGAAATAAACAACAGACTGAGGCAAACAAGAAACTGTATAAGACAACTAAACTCAGTGTTGTGGGATAAGAACATTACGATAAAGACAAAAAAGAGAATATATAATACCCTGACAAGAAGTATCCTGACATATGGGTCCGAAAACTGGACAATAAACAAGAGAAATAGAGGTAGAATAAGAGCAGTAGAAATGGAGTTCCTGAGGAGAAGCTGTAGACTTACAAAAAGAGACAGAATTGAAAACGCAGAGATTAAGCGGAGAATGGGAGTGCAATCAGACATAATCGACTATATAGAGGAGAAGAGACTATCCTGGTACGGCCACGTCAGAAGAGCGGACAGAGGACGCTGGATAAACAAAATCACAGAATGGAGCCCGATTGGAAGAAGAAAGAGAGGAAGACCCCGAAGGTCATTCAGAGATGAAATCGACGAGGCTATGGAGAAAAGAACCCTGCGAGATGGAGACTGGAATGACAGGGAAAATTGGAGAAAACGGTTGAGTGAAGGAAGACAGTGAAAACTGTGGAAATCCTTAGTAGTAGTAGTAGTAGTAGTAGTAGCAACTATGTGGAAATAATTTATCAAATATCTTTCATCATATTTGTAAGAGTTATATTATTTACTGTAATAGCAGTTTTAGAAAAGGATTTATAAGAATAGATCTCGTATAGAATTGGCCATATAACCATGCAGACACTTTTGGAACAATCACATCAAATATTAATAAAGGAACAGTATCAAGTCAAAAATAAATAAGGAACTTTTACGATATACCTATTATAGATGTATCTCGTTAGACTTAAGAATGTTAAATGTGATAAATAATGATAAACAGTGTCTTACTGTTTATCATTATTTATTATAATATATATTTAAAATAAAGGACCAAGGCAGGGAGACTCACTATAAACCACGTTGTTCAACCTAGTTGTTGAGGCATCAGAAATCCAATGTAACCGGTCAGATGAATACTAAATCGGTAAAAGTGACTGCATATGTAGATTATGTAGCTATCATTATTAGGAGCAAGCAACAACCAATACAAGTATTGATCCCGAAACATTTATTAGATCCTTAGTAACCTAGGCATGTGAGATCTGGGTAACCACAAAAAATGATGAAGAGCAACTGAAGATATTCGAAAGAAAGATAATGAGAAAATCAGAAGAAGCTATAAGATTAATGGTATAAATGAAGGAAACGATATTATAAGATTTCTAAAAAGTCAGTTACGCCATAGCTGGAACATGTCCAGAGACTAGAAGATACAAAAGCAACAAAGAAAATGTTACCAAGGAAGCCGACAGGAAGACGAAAGAAAGGAAGACCCAAGATGAGATGGTTGGATGACTGGAAGACGACATATAAAATACAAGCGTAAAACAATGAAGAAGAAGGGTACAAGAGTGGCCTGAATGGAACGACATAGCCAGACATACAAAGCCACATCCAAGGTTTTGATGCGAAAAAAAGAACAAGAATCTGCGGGTCTTGATTTTAGTTAGACTAAGATTAAAATTATGGCATTTGAAGCTAAATAGCTTATAATAACATAAAATCGATTTGGACAATCATCCACTAGAGCAAGTGAGTCATTTTAACTACTTAAAGTGTTCACAACTTTCGACAAAGATAGACATTGATCGCAGAATTAATGGTTTGTACTATATGTTGCAATATTTACAGGATATTGAAGAATAAGATTAAAAACACTACAACTAGAAACCTTTTAAGGACCTACGTACTATGTTGTATGGATCTGAAAGCTGGACGATGAACGATCATGCAAAAATAAATCTCTAAGATCCAAGCTAGTGAAATGAGAGTTTTTAGATGAGTGAAAGACATTCCAAGATGAAAGTGAATGAGAAATAAAGACATAAGACAAAAATAGAACTAAACGAAACAACCACTAAATTTCAAACGGAAAGAAAGAAACAGTGTAGGCCACTTAAGTAAAGTTTGTGTAACGTTCTGGCTTAAGTTAGGGTTTTCAGGTCCCGCAAGCACCCATTGCGACCACTGACATAGACTCTTTAAAAGATGGAACGAAGTTTGATCTCAGAATTAGCAACAAATACTTAAACCCTGGAATAAATAAGAAAATTAAATGCAGAATGCAAAATAAAAAATCCCCCTGCATGGAGACAAAAGCCGAATTATGATAATGATGATGATAGAGTCACATGATATATTTCTTCAACTTACACAATTGCCCTTAGTCACCGATATATAAAAGCTTTTCTAATGTGTAACATTGTTGTAATAAATTACCACCCTTAAAAATAACTTGATATTTCTTATAAGGGTGCCTTAAAAATTTAATGACTTTATTACAAATTGTTAGGAATTTTATGGGAAATGAAATCACGTTTTAATGTCAAAAATAAACATTTTATTGTGATTTTCGATACTTCGAATTCAAAGCCATTAAAATTTATGACCGAAATAGAAAACTGTGTTGCACATAAAAGTTATCCAAGATATTTTAGAGTTAGTATACCAAGGAGACTTCGTAAGTATGGGTAAAATTTTATTTAATTTAAATGAATGGATTTTTTTGTGTTTTAAAATTAAATAATATAGGGGTCCTTACATCGAATCTGGACAGCAGAGCAGTGGCAGAGTGTACTGTTTAGTGATGAATCCACTTTCAATATTAATAATCATGCTGGAAATGCCTATGTCAGAAGATTTCCTAGTGAAGAACTTTCTCCAAAATGTGTTCTTCTCACAATTAAACATCCAACCTACGTTATGATATGGGGTTGCATGTCCGCTCGAGGAGTTGGTCGCCTACACGTTGTCTCTGGGATGATGAATGCTACAAAATACATTGAGGTACTACAGAACAAGATGCTGCGTAGTGTAAAAGACCTGTTTGGCGAAGAAAAATTTATTTTTAAGGATGATAATGCTCCTTGCCATAGAGCAAAATTATTTAAAGTTTGGATGGAGAGTAATGAAAGGATTGTGGCAAAGGATATCAGACATCATTTCCAAAAGCAAACCCACAAATAAAACGAAATTAATCGAATCTCTAATCCACGCTTGGCATCACTGTATTTCCATGGAAGCTGGGCGCACCCAGGGGGGGGTTTTGGGGGTTAAACCCCCCCCCCTCCCCCAGGGCATATAAAGTAAATAACATATAAAGAATAGTAGGAAAATGTAACGTGTCTTTCACACACAATACAATAAATCCAAAACGCTGATTGAATAATTAAATTACCACTTTAAATATGTAGAACACAATAATTATTGTATAAATACACAATAATTAATAATATTTTTCATTATATTTAGGTATAGATACCTAATATTAGGCTTATGAAAAAGTAGATAGAACGAGTCTGTTGCGAGTAGCATGCGCCTACAGGACTGTATCTGCGGCGGCCTTGTGGACTATCACTGGTTGTGTTCCTCTTCATGTGTTAGCAGTAGAAAAGAGACATCTCTATGGGAGAAAAAAGCATTTGACAACAGCTATAAAAAAAAGAAGAAAGGGAGGAAAGATGGCAAGAAGAGTGGAACAACAAGGAATATGTTGCTCAGTGGACAAAGATGCTGATCCCGAGCCTAAGGGACTGGGTAGATTGTCTGTTTTAGGGCGTATCTTCATAGGTTCAGAAAGACAGATACAGATAAATGCCTATACTGTGAATATTCCGACATTGTTACTCACACAATGCTGGAGTGTAATAGATGTACAGTGGAGAGAAACAGAATGTATAAAGAAATAGGTATGAACCCTGTGACTGTAAGAGAGATGATCGTGAAGATGACGGGAAATACGAAGGGATGGAATAGTGTTCACAATTACATCCGAGCAGTCATTAAAAAAAAGAAGAAGAGAAACACCAACCGGGCTAACGACAGAGATAAGATCTAATTACTATTTTAATGGGAATAAGTCGCAATTGAAGGTTAAAATAAGTTTAGTGACGTTTGAATCTTTGATATTTGATCTGGCACTGATAACTTGTTTATACTCCAACAATTAATAGAAAAAAGAATAGCGATTGGTAACGAAGTACATCTAGCCTTCATCGACGTAGAAAAGGCGTATAATACAGTTCCAAGACTTAAATTGTGGTAATCTTATCAACAACTCGACATTAGTCCATACCTTTTAGGAATAATCACAGAAGTATACAGGGATAACACTTCTTACCTAAAAATCGGATATAGACTATCAGAGCCAATAAAAGTAACTAAAGGACTAAAATAAGGATGCAGTATATCACCCTTACTGTTTAATTTATATATTGAGGCACCCCTCCAAAATTGGAAAAACCACTGCCAAGGAATGGGAATCCCCATAGGAAATGACGTACTGTTCTCCCTGAACTTTGCGGATAACCAAGTCATCCTAGCTCAAGATTCTTATGATCTAGAATTTATGATAAAGCGTCTATAGAGAGAATTTTTAAAATGGGGGTTACAAGTCAGCATGAAGAAAACAGAATATTTACTTAGTTATCAATTCAAAAGAAAGGTTTGAGGTGTTGATAGACAAGGACGTGGAAATCAAACAAGTGGAAAAATTTAAATATTTAGGTCCACTCATTGCTACGAACGGCTTGGAAGAAACCGAAATTAAACACGAATTAATCAGGGACGTAAAATTGTAGGATGTCTGAACTCCTTATGGTGAGATCACAACATTTCCAAAAGGAACAAAAAAAGAATAGGGAAACCATTTTTGAATCAATTATTTGTTTCAATTATTTGTTATGGCTCTGAAGTATGGACAATTAATGCAGACCTGAAGAGAAGATTGCTGGCAGTTAAAATGGATTATTTGAGAAGAAGTGCTAGAACATCAAGGCAGGAAAGGAAGACCAACGAATCTATAAGAAACAATATGAATGCTACAGAAACGGTCATTGACAGAATAGAAAAAAGAGGTTCAAAATTGTTTGGACATCTATTGAGAATGCCTGACGAACGTTGGCCCCAAAAACCTCACAACGATATACGGCGAATACGGCGATAGCCGACTTCAATATGTATTGTATTTACAAGTTGGATTATTGTCAAACGTCAATAACCTTATTTTAACCTTCAATTGTGGCTTATTCCCATTAAAATAGTAATTTTTTTAAAATGACACAAGAAAATAGCTTCAGAACAATAGGTAAGATCTAGATATGAGAAGGGAGTGTTCCAAAAATGCCTTCAGCCTTACAGTGGCCACCCCACTTTCGGGGTATGGTACGTGCCACCGTCAACAGCGCACAAGTAAGAGAGGGTGGATTTAGTTGGTAGGCAGGATAATAGATACCTGAATCTTTGGCACTACTATCTTTAGTACTTTAAATTAAACTAAAACCCAATTTTTAGGGACTCAAAATGGAGGTAGCATAAAAAAATTTCAAAACCCCCCCTAAGACAAATTCTGGGTGCGCCACTGCATGGAGGAACTGCAAAAATTAATAAATTCCATGCCCAAAAGATGTGAACTAGTTACTAAAAACAAGGGCTGGCCAATTAAATATTAAAATGAGTTTAAATTACTTCAATGTGACGTACAATATCGTCTTGATGTAAATAGCCTAATTTTTCTAATATTGAATAAAAAATTTTCCGAACTACATTTTTTTTTATTAATCAAAATTTTTGCTGTGTTTCCATTTTATAATATTGTGTTTAAGTGCTTGTTTGATGTAGATAGTAAATGGTTAAAAAATATTTTGAGGTAAATGCCTTAAACTTCTATTTTCGTGTATTTGGTAAGGTGATGCAGGACTTTTTAACACCACTGTATATTCTAAAAGTTTGAAATATTTATTAACATGTGTAATACAATAGATATTTGAAAAGTGGTCCAAATTAGGAAACCTTACCCTACAAAAATGTTGCCAAATATAACTTAATACAGTATACTCCCTCTATAACGAGAACTGAAATGGCAGACTAATTACCTATTACGAGTTTTCGCTTATAACGAGGTACATTAGATGTAACGTGAAATTTCTGTTGAACTATAACCCTCTATAGCGAGGTCAATTTGCTTATAACGAGAAGATTGAAAAACGTGTTTTTTTACGTTTTGGCCCGACCGTAGCTATAAATAAATACCCTTTTTAACTGCCGTTCACAATAAACTTCTTACAATTTATGATTCTTAGTCGGAAATTTACAATTTATGATTAACAAGTGTCATTGTATGGGGTTGACCATTCACACCTAATAATATAGGTCCTAATAGACAAGATGTGGAAAGTATTTTAAAGGTTGTCAGAAACTTTATCAAAAGAAAAAACGCAAATGAAGAAGCATAAAACTGTTTCACATCTTTAGAATATATATGATAGATAGAATACTGGACAATTTAAAGCAGTCAAAAATGACAGACTTCTTCCAATTGCAGATGCAGTAATTTATGTTATTCTTGAAAATACGCTTTATAGAGATTTACAGAATACAGATTTTTTTGTTTTAACGTATATCATTGACAATAAAAGTAAACAACTCTTTTTTGTTTTAATGTATTTCATTGACAATAAAAGTAAACAACTTTTTTTTCAAAAACGCCATTCAAACAATATTTATTAGCATCTTATATTGCTCCGAACGGCTTCACTATAGAAAGTTAATGTTTTAGAAAACTACATATTCATATGTATGCACAGTATCATTGTTGTTGGATATATCGAGATCCGCTTATAACGAGGTAATTAGTCTGCCATTTCAGTTCTCGTTATAGAGGGAGTCTACTGTATTTTTTTTTTAAGAAATTGTGTATTTTTTACCTATCTTCAACAGTTTAACCTACTACATATTATAAGTATTTAGAGTATGAATTTTTTAATCTTTTTGAAAATTTGTATATTGAAAATAATTTCCGACAAGACATCCGATAGACCGATAGACAAAATCTAATAATTAAATAGTGTAATATAATATTTCTATAATACTTCGTTTCAATTTTCAAACGAATAATGTGAATAAACAAATATTTACATTGCTTTTCGTACTTTACTGTTCATTCAATCACACAGTTTTGTAACATCGGCCTACTTTAATCACAACAATCAGAATGTCTAAGTCATCAAATTAAATCGAATCGAACAATTGTATCCAATAAACAAATAAAATTCTACCTACTTAGCACATACGAACGAAGGAGAATCACTTGGGCGTTCTGGAACGGCCATAAAAACAATTATTACCAACGGCACAAGAGCGAAACAACCACCGATCGTTACACATGCTCACCACATGGTAAACAAATCGTCACTGCAGTTTAAGAGATGCATCAGTAACGCCGAAACACATAAGCGCATATTTTTCATCTAATATAACGTATGTACCGACTTCCTACGTACAAAATTGTGATAAGATTGTGTAGAAAAAATGTTACCTTAAAGAAATTTTGGGCTAGGTCCCAGATGTACTTGGGAGGAGATAACTACATCGATAATGATAAAATCAACAAAAAATATGAATGTTGTTACATATAAGTAAAACATCATTTATTATTTTATCAAACGAATTTGAAAATGGTCTTTTTCTTATCTCTTTTTTGTCTTTTAAACGTCTTTTCGCCTTGCCTTAGGACAAATATTTTCGGAAAAACATTGTATGCTTTATTAGAAAAATTAAGAAATTTTGTATTAATTTTTAATTCTAACATTTGGTATTAAAATGCAGTCAAATGAAACAAACCAAATATAAAAATACCAATGACTAAAATAACATTGTAGTAGGTCATCAGCGCTTTTTATAAATGGAATAACTACACTGCCTGTTTAGAAATGTGCATAACACGGATTCCATAAAAACTCATCAACTGGTATTATCTCAGTTGCAAAAAAGCAATTCCAAGAGACTTTATAAACGAATATGTACCAAAGTGAGACGTTGAAGCAAAACTATTAGTTACCTATATTGTATATTAGTCTAGGCGGGATCTGTTTTGGATTGGACATTTTCCATAGGAAGCTATTTTTTTGCTGGAATCCCTTCAGGATGTGCCCAATATCGATAATCACGATATGCGCCAGTCGCAAACCCTGTGCTAAATTTTTTATTTGACAAAATCTGAAAAAAATTGAAAATTTCTCATTTTTTTGCTCCTATTTTCGTTTATAATTCGGAAAATATTGATCCTAGAGAAAAAATTATAAGAAGTTAAAAGTTTCGTTATTCAATTTTACACAATATTTCGTTAGCTAGAAATTGAAAATATAATGTTTATTGTTGAAAAAATAGCAATAATTGGAAAAAAAATACAAAAAAATTAAGTTAATCCTTTAAATGTTTTCGACTTTCTAAACTTGACTTACAAGCTCCATATTCCGCCTAGAAAAACCTTTTAATATGTTTAAAACGTGTGCTAACTTTTGTTACGATCGGTCGGATAGGTTTTGCATAATAATTTTGCAACCCAGCCTACTGGAAAAAAATCGCAAATTTTCAAATTTATAGTAGGCCCTAAATAAGGCCCTCAGATAGTTGCAAATTTTTTTACACATAAAGGAAGGCTCAAACTTTCAAACGATTTTTGTAAAATTCAAATCGGTTCACTAGGAGAGCCTAGAAATTTTTTTAAAGTTTTAACCATTTTTTATATATATTAAGCTTATAAACAAATTGAATAACTTTACGAGCTTTAAACATATCAAATTCAAAATTTATACACTTAAAAAACATTAAAAGACGCTTCTTTAAAAAAAAATACATTCGGCTTACTGGTTGCCGAGATATTGAAGGTCAAAGTTGGCATACATTTGCCGTGTAACCATAAGTGATAGAGGGCTCGTTTTTAAACAAATACCCTCGTCTTGTCAAGTACTTTTTATATGAAAAGTTTTACATAATGCGCTTTATCGCAACATCCATAAAAAAGACAAATAAAAAACCGTTTTCGCGTAAAATGTCGCTCGGAATGCATGAGAGTGGTGGTGGGGGACATTCACTCGAAATGTGAATCGGCGAGTTCAAAATCATAGCGCGCGCTAAAAATTGCATTATCTCGGTTTCTTGTTAACCAATTTTGCTCTTTTTTTTTTTAATAGATGTTTCGGACGACAAGGATTTCAAATATCATATTTTCAAATGCCAGTTTTAATTGCAAATTGGGAAATTTGCAATAAACAATTGGGTTTTTCAAATTTTTTCTTCATGCATTTTTTTTGATCTTGCAATTTATACATTAAAGTCAATTGTTACTTTTAGTAAACAAATATGTATTTATAAATTGTTAATAAATAATTTAAATTATCAAAACAAAGGCGAACGAAAAAAAATTTTTTTTTTTTCATAAATAAACTTTATTTTGACTCAATCTTCAATAATTTTTTTTAAAGTCTTTTTCTTTTTTTGGAAGGACAAGAATCTTCAGGCCTTTATATGTAAAAAAAATTTCAACTATCTGAGAGCCTTACTTAGAGGGCCTACTATAAATTTGAAAATTTGCGATTTTTTTCCAGTAGGCTGGATTGCAAAATTATTATGAAAAACCTATTCGACCGATCTTAACAAAATTTAGCACACGTTTTAGACATATTAAAAAGTTTTTCTAGGCGGAATATGGAGCTTGTAAGTCAAGTTTAGAAAGTCGAAAACATTTAAAGGATTAACTTCATTTTTTGTACTTTTTTTTCCAATTATTGCTATTTTTTCAACAATAAACAATAAATTTTCAATTTATAGCTAACGAAATATTGTGTAAAATTGAATAACGAAACTTTTAACTTCTTATAATTTTTTCTCTAGGATCAATATTTTCCGAATTATAAACGAAAATAGGAGCAAAAAAATGAGAAATTTTCAATTGTTTTCAGATTTTGTTAAATAAAAAATTTAGCACAGGGTTTCCGACTGGCGCATATCGTGATTATCGATATTTAGCATATCCTGAAGGGATTCCAGCAAAAAAATAGCTTCCTATGGAAAATGTCCATTATGGTCTGAATTTCTACAGATCCCGCCTAGTCTATATAGCGAGTTCCAGTATTCAGTGTTTCAGTGTTGAAAAGCTAGATAAGCCTTTTAATGACAAGTAAAGATATATGTAAAGTTATAAATTATCACAGAAATAAATTTTAAAATAAAAAAATCTGTCCAAGCGCGATTACATCAAACGATTTCAATAATTTCTTTACTTCAGTAGCTAAACATAAAAAGTTCTTTTAATTCCACAAATGAAAATGTAGCCATAGATTTCTTGAAAAATGTACACTCTCCTTGCGACTATTTATTTTTATGACCTGCCAGTGATACTAAAATCAGGAATGTTTTGCATAGATTGAAAAATTCACACTACACGGATTTTTATTTCTTAAACAAAAAAATGATTGTGGAAACAATCGATATAATTATCGACAAACTAATTATACTTTATAATAACTGTCTTACAGAAGGGATTTTCCCAGATCTATTAAAAGTAACAAAAGTGCTACCAGTGTTCAAAAAGGGAGCTTAAGATGAAATTGAAAATTATCGTCCCATCTAAATCATTCCCATTTTCGGTAAAATTTTTGAGAGTATTCTAAATGTTCGTTTGATAGAATATCTAGAAAAATACAAAATACTTCACTGTAATCAATATGCCTTTAGAAAAAAAGTGTAGTACTACACTAGCTATACAGAAAATTGTGAGAGATATAGTTGTTGGCTTGGAGGAAGGTAATTTTGTGTCTTTAACATTGTGTGTAAATTCATGCAGTAATTCATGCTAAACAGTCAAAAGCTTTGGATAAGTCAACCTCCCACTCATGGAGGTTTATTTTGGGTTAATATGTTCAGAGAAAGGATTTTTTTTGACAAAACGGTGTAAAAAGTTGTTAAGTTTGAATAACTGTCTAAATTCTTCAGGTTACACCAACACACGTTCGTATGGTCGGGATACAAAAAGGAATCAAATGAGCATTTTAGGTAGGAGCAAATTACGGGCATATGCGATACTAAAATCGAAATCTTTTTGTAGATCTGATTTATGTATCCAAGGATGTATGTATGACAAGGAGTGCCAAGAAGCAACATATAACAAAAATAAAGCATACCTAAGGACAAATCAAGCAGGATGCACAAGAAGAGAAAAGAATGAATACAGAATATTACAAATTTCAATACAGATTACATATAACAAACAAGAGGCAATTTCAGCAGAAGCAGTTAGAAAGCATAGAAGGGCTAAGAAATCGAAACGAAACTCTAAAGTTCTACAGAAATCAAAACAAAATGAGCAAAGAGCTTAAGCCAAGCATAGGAAGCTGCAAGGATGAAGAAGGAAATATCCTAAATTATAAGGCCTAAACTTTAAAAAGATACGTTCAATTTTTGTCGACGTAAAATTTAATGGCCATTATATAGAAGAATAATGGCCAATGTACTCACTCTCATAGATTTTTATAAAGCTTTCGACACGATCGAAATAGACAGCGTTATAGAAGCAATGAATGACAGTAGGATTGACCATAGGTATAGTTAACTTATTTACAATATTTACAAAAATGCTACTATGACTGGATAGATAAAAACGTAGGATAAGGCAAGAAGATACATTGTCACCGAAATTATTCATAAACGCATTAGAATATGCCTTTAAGATGGTCAATTGGTACCACAGACGAAACACAATAGACGGCGAAAAGCCTAACCATCTCCGTTTCGCAGATGACATTGTCCTTATCACATAAAATTTAGGAGAACCCACAGATATGTTAAATTAATTGGACTTTGCATGTTCAAAGATAAGCCTCAGAATGAACTTGACCAAAACTAAGTTTATGACAAATATGGTCTCCAATAACCATTTAACTATTCAAGACAAAGTGGTAGAGCTGGTGGAGAAATACACTTTATTAGAAATTACACAGAGCCAACAAACCAATTGGCCTCAAGAGAAAAGTGTTTTACCAATGCGTATTACCAGCCATGACCTATGGAGCGGAAACTATGACTCTAACCAAGACTACGGTTTCGAAATTGAGAGTGGCACAGAGACGTATGGAACGGTCTATGCTGGGAGTGACGTTGGGGGACCGAATAAGAAACGAAGATCTGCGAAAAAGGACGAGTATTGCTGATGTTGTGGAACGCATAGCGGAACTGAAATGGAACGGGGCAGGCCATGTAACGAGAATACGTGACTCACGATGGACGACCAAAATAACAAGTTGGAGGCCAAGAGCAGACAAACGTAGTAGAGGAAGACCACCTACACGTTGGGCTGACGAAATCAGGCGTGTTACCAAAAATTGACAACAAAGAGCACAAAATTTCAAAGAATGGAGAAGTTTAAGGGAGGCCTATATCTAGCAGTGGACGTGATCAATGAAGACTGGATGATGACGATGATAATATAGAAGAAGCTGATAATATCTTAGCAGATCGAAAGGATTGGAATCTATTCAAGCCAAACGAAAGACCACCTATCATTGAAGAGGTTGCTAAAGCCATTAAAAAGCTTAAATATAATAAAGCACCAGGAACTGATCAAATTTGCAGTAAGCTCTACAAGAATGGCTTATCTCAAGACGTCATATGACCGTTACATAAAAAAGGCGACCAGCTCACAAAATGTTAGCAAATATTCTCTATGAAAGTACAAGTTTATACGTGTGGTAAAACACCAGGTTGGATTCACTCCATAAAATCATCCATTGGCCAGATTCATTCAATAAGACAGATCCTCGAGAAAACGTTGGAATTAGACATTGAAACGCACCACCTACTTGTCGACTTTAAGGCCGTATACGATGGTGTCAAGAGAACAGTACTATACCAATTAATGCGCAAGTTGAATGACAATGTCTAACTTCAAAACCACTGTTAGGATACAGGGAGTGAATTCTAGAACTGTTGAAATAAAAGATGGAGTCAGACAAGGGTATGTCCTGGCTTGCCTTCTATTTAATACTGCGTTGGAAAAAGCAGTCCGAGACACACGAATTAGAGATGGCGGTACTATTTACAATAGATCGATACAAATCTTATCATTCGCTGATGACAATAATATAATAGTGTATAGCAAGCGAAGTGTAGAGCAATATTTCCTAGCATTAGAAACGAGCGAAACAGGTCGGTAAGTGCATGTTGGTTACTAAGGATCCTATAGCAAATCAGGACCGGGAAAGAGTCTTTGGAAGTCATATATTTTAACGTTGACATTTTCACATATCTTGGCTCGCTAGTGATTACTACCAATAAAACAAGCGAAAAAATTTAAAGACAAATAAAGCTTGCAAATAGGCATACTATTTAAGAAACATTCAAAGAAGAACTAAAATTATTATATACAAAACACTGCTGATGAGGGTCTTCATATATGGGGCAGAAACATAGGCTCTAATGCAGAAGGATGAAAGACTCTCGGGAGTATTTGAGCGTAAAATACTTCGCAAAAGGTTACTTCGACCAAGGTCAGTGGCCCAAAGATACAACTTCGAATTATACCAACTCTTAATGAATCAGACATCGTAACTACAGATGAACTGGACATATAACAGGCCAGACAACAGACAACACGATTAATAAAAAGCTAATCACAGAAAAACCTGTAGGAATAGGAATGGACCGACCACGAATTAGGTGGTTAATTGGAGTTGAGAATAACTTGAGGGATATAAAAAATCAGATGACAGCAACATGTCGTCGTAAACCGAACAGAATGGAGACGAATCTCAGCAGGCCAGCATCCAAAAAGGATTGTCGAGCAAAAGGTGATGATGATGATGATGATCTATATATCCAGGAGAAATCCTTAAAGCCTCTCGACGAGAAAAGATAATAGACTTTTTTCAATAACTGCAATAGTCAAATAGTAAATATAATGTTCATTTTGGTACCGTTTCCTTGTGTAAATATTGTGTTTTTAATTTAGAAAACAACGCTTTTTTTAAATATGCAAATTACGTGTCTAAATAACATAGTGTCACAACAGTACTTATTTTTTTGTTGTTTGTATTTACATCGTTAATTGTTATGCTACATTATTTGTTGGTTCATTCTGAAAATTTTTAATGTATGTATATGTATAATTATGTCTGGTATATATTCGTATATATATGCATAAAGATAATAATTATTTATCTAGGTTATTTAGTTAATGGTAGATATTTTTTCTGGTTTTTCCGCTACGCAAGTTTTACTTGAATTACTGTTTAAATTTTTTTTTAATATGAACGCTTTCTCGTTATATGTTTGCTTGTGTACTGGTTGTATAAATAGAATTGGTACCTACCGTAACAGTTCCGAAAACTGCGATCTATCCATTTTCGCGATCTCCATATCCACATCACACACTCTACACTACGATCCACATCAAACACTTAGATATAATTCCAACGGCACAAGGGAGCGTCCCTAACTTGCAGCAGGATGGTTAAAAATTAATATTAATTGAACTTAATAAACCTAAAAGAGTCGGAGTGTGTGTTTAACTCAAACAACACAATGAATGAACGTTACATTGGTCAAAAACCCGCATAGCGAACCATGCGTTAGTCATATTTTGGTATTAATCACCACAATTTTCATCGGAATCCACTGCTAATGTGGAAATACATCTGTTTAGACGTACTATCGGATTTATCGTGACTAAGTCGGTGGTACTACCTTACCTTGACAGATAAAATAAATCGAAATCAAAATCAGCGGTGATACGCACTCAACGATGTGTACACAGAAGGTACATTTATGGATGGATCTTTTGTTAATGTCGATGTTTCCTGTTTAGCGAAGATCACATTGTTCGTTTTATCTCCTGGATGTTGTGTTTGATTGTTTATCAATAGTATACAGAGTTATAAAAAAATATATACATATTTTTCATTTTTCATAATAGTAACAGTATTAATCCGCTTAAGAAAAATATTCTAGCGAATATCTTAATGACTGATAGTACTGATTTACAAAAGAGATCCTTATAATTTTAATTTAATTTAATTAATTTAATTATATATATATATATATATATATATATATATTTATATATATATATATATATATATATATATATATATATATATATATATATATATATTTATATATATATATATATATATATATATAAATTAAACCTAGAGCTAAGATTAATACTATTATAAAAATTAATATTAAACTCACCAGTCTTCCGGGTTAAACCGCGTCGATATCCATTGGGCCGAGCTTTCGACATCCTCTCTAATGTCTTCTTCGGGGCTTCCGAGGTCTCAGTCACTACTACACTCACTAGGCACTGCACTACGTAGTGCATAACGTTGATGATTAACGTTTTAGACTTACTTCGTCAATTTTGGGCTATCCAACAATATAAACATAAAATTAAACATAAAGTTGAAGACAACACTACACTAAACAAGGACAAACAGTTTAATATATATATAATGAGTTTATTACAGCTACCGCCGTTTCTCGCAACCTAGCTTCCAACGCTTGCGATCGTTCCAGTCATCTACTTGTAGACTTCTATCTTCCATTGCATCTTTTACTTCTTGTCTCCACGATCTTCTTGGTCTTCCCTTTTTCCTGCGGTTGGTGGGGATCCACTGTAACATTCTCTTTGGCCATCGTTGATCATTCATCCTTTCTACATGGCCATACCATTTCAGCCTTTTGCATTCTATAGTTTCCAGGACGTCAATGTCTATGCCCATACGCTCTCTGATTTCAGTATTCATTACTCTACCTCTTCTAGTGAGTTGGCAACATCTTCTCCAATAATTCATTTCCATTGCTTTTATTTTGGATGCGTCATTTTTATCTATTACCCAAAGCTCTGAACCATATGTAGCAATGCTTTCTATGATACTTTTGTATATTCTAATTTTTGTGTTTCGGGTGATGTGGTTATTCCAAAGTATACTATTCAGTTGACGTATTGCTGAATTTCCTTGACCAATTCTAGTAGCTATTTCTTTTGTATTCCGACCATTGTTTGTAATGTTTACACCGAGATATTTATAGCTATCAGTATTTTGAATTTGTTTGCTTCCTAGTTCTAAGTGCTTTACTTCACCTCCCACTACTACGTACTCTGTTTTTGATGGATTAATTGATAAGCCCCACTTAGTATATTCTTCATCTATTTTTCGTAACATGTAGTGGATATCATCTTGATCTTCTGCAAGTATTACTTGGTCATCAGCAAAATGCAAGCTGTACAGTGTATGGTCTCCAATTTTAATTATTTTCGTCATATCATCGTACAACTCCCTTACAGCATTAATGTAAATCGGTGGAATATTCTTGTCTTCTAGCACCTGCCATAGCTTGGCTAATGGGACACTGTCATACGCTTTTTGAAGATCAATAAATACCATGTGTGTCTCCATATTATATTCCAAACGCTTTTCTATTGTTTGTTTTAGGCAAAACACATTGTCTATACAAGAACGACCAGTACGAAAGCCACTCTGATCTTCAGCGTCTTCCCAGCAATCTTCAATTCGGCTTTTAATTATCTTCCCGTAGACTCTACAGATTGAGTTAGTTACACTAAGCCCTCGGTAGTTCTTACAATCTTTTCTGTCGCCTTTATTTTTGTATAGATTGCTGACATATGCAGTTTTCCATTCTGGGGGTAGCTCTTCTCCTCTCAGGAATAAATTAAAAGTATAAGCCAATAGCTGAAATAGTTTGTCAGGGCCATATTTAATCAGTTCAATGGGTACTCCCCCCGGTCCTGGAGCCTTTCCATTTTTCATAGCGTTGGCGTGTTTTTTAATTTCTTCTGGTGTTATTTCAGTTTCTTCGCGGTAGAAAATATCATATTTTTGGTAGCCAATATCTTGGAATTCTGTTCGATCTTCTGTCAGCATTTGTTCATAATATTCGACCCATAATTCTGGGGCTATAAGAGTTAACCTACTGCATTCTTTTCTATCTGTTCTACTACCTCTAATTGTTTTCCAGGCTTCTTTACTTCTTGCTGTACCCATAAAATTTTCTACGTTATCGCAGGCTTTATTCACATCTCATTTTTGGCTTTATTTACCTCTTTTTTTGCTTCTTTCAAGAGAAGTAAAACAGCTTACAGCTTCGTGAAGAGCTTTCATAATTTCGTTGTACGTATTAATTGGTGAGGAGTAACAAACATCGTGCAATTTCAGATTCAACCTCATTCGATACAGAAACTGGGTAGACTCATTTTCAAAACCTTGTAGATTATATCATTATATTTAAACAGTTTAAAATCATTTAAAAAAGTCGAAGCTACATTCTGGTCGGCAACAGGAGAGAGAATGGCTTCCGGTCTTAACGGAAATGTTAAGGTGACATGTGACATATGACAGCTTGGATGGGCAGTCACAATCATGTAGATGTAATCTGCACATTTCAAAATTCTACTAAATGTAACTAAGCATTGACCAAAGGTCCAACGGACACTACTATAGGAAATCAACTGATGAAATATAACATATAGAATATTATAACTAGATTGCATAATCCAGATCTCACATTTAAACCTGTCTATAATAATTAGGGTGTTAGTTTGAAAGCAATTGAAGTGGACATAAAGTATGAATGCAAGAAATAGACTAAACAATCTATTAGACAGTGGGTGGTTGACTACAATAAAAGGGTCTACCAGGCACTATCAATACTGTAGAAAATAAGAAATCTGACTATAAAATTAAAATACTAAAAACTAAAAAAACCAAAATTGAAAGCAATGTATAAATGGGGTATAATTCAAGAAGTTCAGTTAAACCCGCAGTCAATGGGAGAACTATAAAATTAATATGTAAAATCGTTACTCAAGACCAACTGACTGAAACATCAACTATCAAACCTATCATAAAAATATAATTTTTTAAATAGGACACCCTGTATATTTTCTCATATTTAGATTTCGTCTTCATACTGTTAGAGCAGGAATCATAATTCCTGCTCTGACAGTATGAAGTTTCTGACTACTATACAGGTTATTTAACGAATTATGACCATTTTTATTTCGATATCGCTTTGAAGAAACGAAAGAAGAGAAAGGCTGATTCGATTCTGCCAAAAGACGGATATGGTTGTAACAAATACATTTTTTAAATTACAACCAGGAAAGTTTTATACATAGAGATCACCCGGTGATGCCCCAGGGAAAATCATAAGAAACCATATTGATTTTATCAAAATAAACAAAAGGATTCCAAATTCACTGTCAATTCTCTGTTCCACTTTTGTGAAACGTAGACTTATTTCTAAAAAGCACATAATCGAAAAAAAAAAAAAATCGGTCGCTTTGCACTTGCTACTGAAACCATTGACAAAAAGCTAATTTATGATGATAATCATCGACTATCTTTTTACTTTTTCAGAAAAATTCACTTTTAAAATAAAAAAAAGCAGACCTTGATCTAAATTAATCTCTTCCTACGTATCCTATGCCTTTTGTTAATCTACGGAAAGTATATGGGTGAATAAATTTTTACTTTTTGTTTTTTCTTTCTATTAGTTGTTGCAATACAAACATCCATACCACCATTTACAGTCGAAGAAGTAAAATATGCCATCAAAAGCACCAAAGATGATAAAGCAGTAGGCCCTGATAATTTTCACTCAGAATTCTTAAAACTTATGGACTATGATGGCATAAAATGGTTGACAAATATATTTAACAGTATATATGATACGGGCGTGGTTCCCCAAGAGTGGTTAGTGTGAACTTTTATAAATCTTCCAAAAAAACCCAATGCGAGAAAGTGTGAAGACTATAGAATTATAAGCCTTATGAGCCATTTACTTAAAACATTTCTAAAGGTCATCCACAAAAGAATATATACAAAATGTGAGGAACAACTAACAAGAACACAATTCGGATTTCGTGATGCTTTGGGAACACGGGAGGTCCTTTTTGCTGTACAGGTGCTATTTCAGAGATGCAGGGATGTGAATTGTGACATATACGTATGCTTTATAGATTACCAGAAGGCATTTGACAGAGTAAAACATGACAAATTAATGACTCTAATGCAAGAAATTGGAATTGACAACAAAGATCTTAGAATTATCAGAAACATTTACTACAATCAAACGGCCAAAATCAAAATAGAAGACCAGTTAACCAAATAATTATTCAAAATAGAATACTAATAAACGGTGAATGGTTGAATAACATTAGATATGCAGATGACACTATAGTTTTTGCCGATAATCTGAATGACTTACAGATATTAACAAATCGCATAACAGAAGTCAGCAACAGATACGGACTAGCTCTTAACATAAAGAAAACCAAATTTATGACAATTAGTAAAAAACCATTACTAAACGCTCAACTTACAATCAACCAACAGAATATCGAAAGAGTCGAGCAATATACATATCTAGGCACCAATTTAAATAGCCAATGGGACCACTCAACAGAAATTAAACAGCGAATAATAACAGCAAAAGCAGCATTCGTTAGAATGAGAACCATTTTCAACAGTCGAGACATATCATTAAAAACAAAATGCCGTCTATTGAACTGCTACATATTCACAGTTCTGCTCTACGGAATGGAATCATGGACACTGACTGTTGCATTTATGAATCGGCTCGAAGCTTTCGAAATGTGGTGTTATAGGCGCATCTTACGTATATCCTGGGTTGACAGAGTTACTAATGTGGAGGTCCTGCGTAGAATGGGGAAAGAATGTGAAATTCTCATGACCGTCAAAACTAAAAAGTTGGAATATCTAGGACATGTAATGAGAAATCAAGAACGTTACGGCCTTCTCCAGCTGATTCTCCAAGGGAAAGTAAATGGTAAGAGAGGACGGGGAAGAAGACGCATTTCCTGGCTTCAAAATTTACGAAAGTGGTATAACACGACTACCACTGAACTGTTCCGCGCTGCAATAAACAAAGTAAAGATAGCCGTAATGATCGCCAACATCCGGAACGGATAGGCACTTTAAGAAGAAGAAGAATACAAACATGTTATCTCTATAATATAACTTATATGCATAAAAACAATAATTGTAAACAAAGAAAGTATAATTTATATAAAAAACGTTCTAGAAAAGTATAAAATTAAAGATTAAGCTACGTGATGGCAACATCGGTTTTGACGATTGTATATCGTTAATATAGCTTTTACATAGGTATATAAAATGGAAATATACTAAGGAAACTGATATCTGTGGCTTCGAAATGTTTATGTAGCATAAATCATGTACACATAACCACATCCACCTACTGATATAATAGTACTAAATTTGTTGTATTATAAATCGTATAATAGAAGTAATCAAAAAATTATCGTGTTTCAAAACCAAATGCAATAGCTTTTGACGTACTAAATATATCATCCAATTGTTAATCATATTTTATTTTATAGATGTTACCACAAACATGTTTTAAAATTAAGAGGTGTGGGGAGAGTATCTGACATTTGAGAAAAATGCGATAAGCAGCTTCGGTTACTGATTGACAGATAATTACTAACCTGTCTAAGTCATTTTTTGTTTTCTGTTACATAATAAGCTGCTCTTTGTAAATACAGTAAAGTGTATATTTCCTGTCACCCAAAGTAGATGGCGCTACTACATACAGCTACTACTGGCGCTACTACAACATAGTATTTCTAACCAACATGGTAAATGCGATTCTATAATATAGGCTCTTCCCAAATCAATGAAAGGAAGCACACGTCATCATGATTCCAAAACCAGGAAAGGACAGCAAATTCCCTCTGCGTGAGGATGTGTGTGGATCTTCAACGAAAGTGTCTAAAGTTTGATTGCAATTTTTAAGTTTTTGATCAACCTGTTCGAATGCCATCTTTTACTCGTACAGCTTTCTCAAAGCGACCAAATAACTGAACAGTATTCCAAAATAATTGGAACTTTTAACTAAGCAACAATACACTTCTTCTTCTTCTTCACGTGCCATCTCCGCGACGGAGGTTGGCAATCATCATGGCTATTCTGATCTTAGATGCTGCTGCTATACACTATCAATACAATACGCTACAATACACTAATCTTGTTGAATTAATGAAGAAATACTTGCAATTTCTAGTAACGAAATCAAGAAGTTTAGATGCCTCTATTGAAATAGAAATTATGAGGTCACAGAAAGTAAGCTTCTCATTCACGGAGTTCAAAACTTCTGGCTAAAGAAGTTTTGGAGTGTACACGAGCTCTTAACAGTATTAATTAATCATGTTATTTTTAATCCGCAAGAAATACCACCATTTCTTACTCAGGGAACCACTTATCTAATACCGAAGGATCAAAATAACACCCAAGATCCAGCCAAGTACCGCCTGTGTAGCCCAGCATATCTACCAACACTGTTCTCTAAACCATATCATAGATCCTTAACAGAAGCGATGCGCTAAGGGTTCTATGGGCTGCAAAGAACAACTTATAATAGACTCAATCATTTCCAATCAGGCGTACACCAAAGAAAGGAACCTTTTCACCGCCTTCATCGACTACAAAAAGGCCTTTGATTCAGTACCGCATGAATGGCTTATAGATATATTGAAAATATATAAAGTCGATGATAATATAGTGACCTTTTTAAAGCATATAATGACGGAGTGGAAGATTAAAATTCACCTTCAATTACCCGGTGAAAACAACATCGAAACTGAAGATATTTCAATCAACCGGGGTCTTTTCCACGGGGACTCGTTCAGTCCTCTTTGGTTCTGTTTAGCGATGAACCCACTATCTCAGCTACTGAACTTCACTTACTCAGGTTTTAGCATCAAAACTAGCAATACTGTTGTGATGCTAAAAACTATAGAAAATTTCTCAAATGATATTAGTATGCATTTTGGACTAGACAAGTGCCGTATACTAAATATAGTCAGAGGAAAGGTTCAGCCCGGAGGTTTCGATATGCAAGATGGCCAAAACATCGAAGCAATGGGTGAAAATGATATTTACAAATATCTCGGAGTAAAACAAGCGCGGAAAATTAGAAGAGTAAGACAAGTCCATACAGAAAGCTGTACTTCTCACGACGTCCAGATGTGTATAAAAATTTTTGGGAGATACTCCAACATACCAAGTCATCTAGGGGTCGATAACACGGAAAGAGTCACACCAGAGCTCAATCCTTTTGACACCGTAGGTATCTGGGATGAGTGAATTTTCCCCTTAGAGGAAGTGTGAGCCGTATGGCTAAATCTGGAAAACTCGTAAATTGTGGGTGGCAAAGTCATTTCGCTCCTAAAAATGAACCAATCCATATTTTCACATAAAACAAAAAACATAATATTTAGAAGACATGGTTGCAACCGAAAAACAAGGTTTTATAATCCGCTAACGGAATTATCCTACAGGATGTTTCAAAGTTAGGAGAAAAATCACCTTTCGATTAACCCCGTATAATAAGTCAAATACAAAATGTTATTAAAAAACTTACTATACTAAATTAAAATTAATAAATTTTTATACAGTGTGCTAAAAAAATCATCAAAATAGGGATAAAAATAAAAAAAAACTGAAATACTTTGAATTTGACCAAAATTTTCTCGGTTCCGTTTTTTTGCATCTGAGTGTATATAATTTCCATAGTTTTGATTATATTATAATGGAATTTGTCTATCAGAGTCGTATAATAATAAATTATATATTTTATAGATTTTAGATTTAAATTAAGTGAGTAGGCGTATTAAAAAAACTGTGAAAAAGTGCATCCTTTTATTCCAGTTAAATGGCAAAAACAAGAAGAAAAAGAGAAAGTACAAGAGCCTAGTAATATTCATTCAGTTCGCAGAATAAAATTCACACCTCGTATGACGTGTTTCGATATTTATTAAAAACTGCAGACACCCGAAGGCTAAGATGGTTCTCATCGCTTTTTATAAATCTACGATCGGTTGATCAATAAATAAGTAAAAAATTATTGACTCATCTATTGATTTAAAAAAAAAACATTGTTACCAAATGTAGAGAAAGTTTTAATCATAACGCTATTTAATTACTATGGCAAAACTGTTCATTATGTTTGAAATTGCTTAAAAAACCAAAGATAATTAAAAATATAATAAAAGAGAAGTTCCACAAAAAGAAGATCAAATCATTTTTTTCAATTTAAAAATATAAGGCAAAGATGAAAGAATATTTTTATGTTTATTAAGAATTGGGGAAGGAAGACTAAGTACTGACCAAAAAAATTTAATATGAAGGACATAATTTAAAGAGTTGTTAAATCAAAAGGAATATACTGTATACTGTAACATAAGTCATAGAAGCATGCCATAGAAATATATTTATTGGCTAAAGAGATAATAGAAAGTTAAGAAGAAGAGGTGGTTCTGAAGAGGAACCAGAAGTAAATGTCTTTTCTGAGTCTAGAAAAAAAAATACAAAAAGAACGAGCAAAAACGTGACCATGGACATGGTCCAATTTCTTCCCCAAATATATCTTAATGACCTCAATCAGGGATCTACAGGTGAACCTTCAGCACAACAAAGCGTCTTTGGTAGAACCTACTGTTGCTATGAGAAGCTTTGAGATTCACAATAATACATACAAACCTTCTGGGTAAACTAGTGCCAAATGAAACGTCTTTCGCATGTAGAAGGTTGTAAGGATGGTTTACAATATTTGTTAATTTATATTTAAATGGGAATAAGCCACAATTAAAGGTTAAAATACGTTTATTGACGTTTCAATTTCCACTTCGGAAATCGTTCTCAAAATACAAACATTAGTAAATTGACTCTAATTATGCTAAATGAGACCAATTGTGTCGCGAATTCCTCGGCAGAATGTAGTAGGATCTGGTTACCCATATTGAAAGAGGAAGTTATTAAAAGAAAAATACCAGTATTGGTAAGTCAGTAACATATAGAGAATACATAATTTGTGTTTTTTAAATAACAAACATATAAAATCGGAATTTGGTGTTTATTGAAGGTAAACTAAATGCACGATCAAATACTTACCATGTCGGGATAGTATTATGAGGTTTTTTTCCTGGTTTTTCCCTCATAATTTACTATGGAATCACTAACAGGAGAATTTTACTGTCATCATGGCATGTATTTGTCTTTTTAAAGACGAATTACATGTTATGATCTTTTCTGACGGATATTCTCAAGTTAAAGTTGATTTCATGTAATCGAATGAACTATCTTATAAGTAAAGTCGTCCCAGGAACGCAACTCAACAATATTGGCAATATCATTTTAAAGTCGTCTACTTTAAAATGTATAAGGTATGTCTGAATTGTCAATATAGATGAGTCAGATAAAATTAAATTATTAGAAGAATTTTTCACTAAGTAACAAAAAACAAAATTTGTTTAATTTACTAATGTTTGTATTTTGAGAACGATTTCCGAAGTGGAAATGGAAACGTCAATAAACGTATTTCAACCTTTAAAAAAAAGGAAGTTAATTTTTAACATAAAACAGAGAAAAACTTCATACCTTGGTCATGTTATAAAAAGCGGTCAAGAAAAGAAAGCTTTTGTTAGTTAATTATCATAGAAAAAATAAAAAGCAAGAGAGGACTGGGACGATGCAAATATTCGTGGATGTAAAACATAAGAAATTGGACCAGTTTGGACTTACATTCACTGTTTCAAACTGCATAAGACAGACATTACTTCGCCGAGATTGTTGCCAAACTTCACGCTTACTCCACGCTGTGCTGAGACTTTTTGCATTTATCTGTCTCCTAATCTAACACTAGCTGTTGACTAGTTTGGGCAAGGCCTCACTTGCTATTCCTAAGTCAGATTAGTTCCGCTTCTTGTCACTGCTCGAAGAGAACTCATTGAACATTTGGCATGCCTCGAAGGGCATGGACAAGAAGATAAACTATTCTGACTTATCCAACGCGAAGTCAAACCCAAAAACTCACAGATATTATATTAACTCCTGCTGAAATCTCTAATTTAATTATACATACATACATATATTGCCTGCTTCTTACTGTCTTCTACATGTTTCTCGTCTTCATTAAGCAAGTAAGCAATTTAATTAAAGCCAGCCTGAGAGACTTGTTCACCACTTGAAGTGACTTTCGGATGTAACGATTTATTGGAGCGAGGTGTATGAATTCGAGTTTAAACAGGAATCACTCCACCGCGCTCCAATACTCTAGACCATCCCTTTAGCGTTAGGCACTTTATTCCTTCTATCTTCTTGTGACTTATCCGCGAAACTAAAATTGCTTGTTCGTGCCTTAAGTCTCGGCTCTGGGCTACTCTCAGTTCGGTGACTTGGAGCTCGAGGGTTTGGACCCTACGTGCCCGAGTTTTTTGGTTTTTGTTAATTTTTTTTGTGGCTTGTGCAGGTTTTTGTTAGTATTTTGTATATGTATTTTGGTGACTAAAACGGTTTTTTATATTTCTTCTTATATTTTTTTTTGTAGTATGTCCTGAAAAAAAAAACCTTCTTAATGGGTCTAAAGAGTGGTTGTGACTGTCTGCATTGATAGAGCTACGAACTATCCTCTCGTTTTTCCTTTTTGTTTTCTCTTTGGGGTATATCAGTATTTGTTGCTCCGGACGCTTGTGCTTCCATCGATAGAATGCATCATATTATCTCTCGCAATATGGGACTTAAGTGGTTCTTCAGCTCCGCAAATGTTATTCTTGCTTTTTCTGTCAGTATATCGGTCACCCTGACTTGTAGCAGTTCTCTAAACAGAAAACGTTCAACTTCGTATCTCGGCACGTTGAGTTTGACTGCTTATTTAGGTTGCTGTTGTGAGCCGCTTGGATGTTTTTTTAGTGTTTTACAGACGTGTCCCCATGCGAGAGATGCGTATGTGAGTATCGGTAATATGATGCCATTTATTAATCCCATCTTTGTTTTCGTTCTTAGTTTGATTCTTCTACCTGCGAGTCCTCTTTACTATATCGATACTATACTTTATCCATTATTACTTCTAAGTATTGAGCTTTACTTTTCCATTCGATGGGGTTATTTTGCACTGTCAATTGTTTCTCTGGCTCTTGATGTATCTTTTGAAGAGCATTGCTTTATATTCCATTCTTCGATATTGTTTAACGCTGCATAAAGTCTAGGTAGGGTTCCAGGTGATCTTGAAACATCGGCAGTGTATATTGTATACAGTAGTAGTGACAGGACTGTTTCCTATGGTACTCCAGCCTCCGGGTTTACGAGTTCCGACAGGACTTGTCCTATTTGAACTATGAAGCTTCAGCTGCTCAAGTATGAAGAGACCAATCTTGTCATTGCCCCACTGTATCCATAGCCTCTCATTTTGTTAATTAGCCCTTGATGCCAGACTTTATTGAAGGCTTTGCTTACGTCGTGAAAGACTGCTCCTGTGTATTGTTTGTCATTAAATCCGGCTTTTATGTACTCCGTTAGTCTGAGTACTTGTAGTTCGATAGAATGTTTTGATCGAAATCCAAACTGCGCTTCTCGAATTATCACTAGCCTGTCTGTTTTTGCTTGGAGTCTGCTAAGGGCAACTCTTTCCACAATAGTGCTGATTACTGGAAATAAGCTTATCGGCCTGTAATCTAAATTTAAATCATGGATTTGAAATTTTTATTTAGGTTGTCGCAAATTTACTACAAAATGTAAATTTGGCATTTTGTGACCAGTGTTATTTTTCTAAAGTAAATTAAAATTGATTTAATTTGGCTAATAGGTAACAGACTTGTATATTTTTTGTTTAAACTATATTGAAGGTACTTGATAACAGTCAGAAAAATCTTTAAAATGAATAAATAAAATTTATTTTCATACTATTTCATCAGTGAAATAGATCCTTTATAAAAATAGTTGAATATCAAGTAAAGTTTTTTTCCAGATGTATCTAAAAGTAGGCAACCACCTTTACGGATCCATGTTTGTTTGGTGGCAAGTTGGATCTCTATTTTTTAATAAACATAGTTTTTATACAAGGTTAGTAGATGTTAAGATACTTAAATATCTACTAACCTTGGTTTTTATATAGCTCGAAACCGCCAAAATATTGATAACCAATAAAACAGCAAGGATAACTTAGTAATAAAAAAAATATCAAAGATCAACTACTTGTATCATTATATAAGAAATAAAAATATAACGTCGGGATATTCTATTTGTGAAACTGGCGGTTATTTGCGGGGAATTTCAATAATAAAACAAAAATTAAAAACATCAGTTTTTTCAATAACTACGGAAATTGTTCCTGGCGTAAATGCTCACAGGATATGTATATATCGGGTTATACCTGTACAGCTTCGAAAAGGGAGAAAATGACAATTACACATCATCTTTTTATGCAATAGTTAAATAGCCGAGAGAGCTCTGCTTGTAAGAGGGTGGGGAGGAATTCAATCAAGGATCTATTAGAGTAGATACTAGAGAACTAGAACCATGTTAGAAAGAAAAGAAGAGGAGTAAAAGCGAACCGATCGTAGGCGAAGACAACGATCTAATCCCATATTTAAACTCAATAAAAGTCTTCTCAACCCAAAAGGCAGCTTTCGTACGAACTTCCAATCTTCTAGACCTCAAAGATCTCACAGCAAAACTTCGACAAATCACTGAAGATAGCAATATTTCCATAAATTCAAGTATCAAATCTAAAACTAATTCGCAACCCATTCTAAATCATCAACAAAACTTTTATTTAGTCATTGCCGGCGTCGACAAAACACTATCTCGAGAAATCATCGAGGATAATCTATCCGAAAACAAATTCCCATTCACCAAAATAGTTTGTAAAATTGCCAACTCTACAAATCAACCCACCTCTTTCATTAGAGTTTTCACAAACTCTAAAACTAAACTCGCTGATACACTCTCGAATGGTATTAAGATCGAAGGAAAACGATTGAAATGCGAGATTCCAAGAGCAAGCAAGTCCGTTCTGGTTCGACTAAAATACTGTTCGAAATGCTGCAAAAGTGGACACCTCAGCAACTAATGTCCCGAAAAATCAATTATCTGTCCATACTGTGGACAGATAATTGATTAGTCCATACTGTGGACAACAACACAGGTCTACTGCATGCCCCACGATAGGTGTTCCCAAATGTCCCAACTGTAATGGAGGCCACCCGGCATTTTCACAAAAATACCCACACCGAAAAATCCAACTAAAAGACACAAAACAAAACAACCCGTACACATTTCCAAGCAAATCCCCTCATACGACCTATCCTCGGACATGAAATCCCTAATCCACTTCACATCCATGATCCTCTTCAATGTATTCCCTAAAAAGAGGAGTGACACAATCCGCTGTTAAAATCAAATGTCCAATGCATTGTATGGGTATGCCATATCAACATCCTGTTACAACAATTCCATAATCCTAACCTTCACTCAACTCCGCACATAAAAACACAATACAACACACACATTCATTATTCCTATATACACTTATCATTTACCCACACGTATACTTTACCTCCACCGAAGCTCACAAATCATAATCATACAAATACCAAAAAAGAAACAAGCCAACGACACACAGCCATAACTACACAAACTCGCACAATCCACACACACCAAACACTAAACAGTGAGCACCCAGTACACTCCTTAAGAGTCGCATTCAAAATCACAAGGACAGGGGAAAATTGATTTTCTGTAGTTTCCCAATCTCATTGGACCAAAACAAAAAGGCCAACAATCTGAAAAGGACCGTTTTTCCAATAGAACTTGTATGTAGTAGAAGGCTTGGTTTAACAGGCACCCAAAGGCAGGATATCCTTCTGACACTACTGCTTTACAGCCACCATTTAGTTCCGGAGAGCGGCAATATGCAAATTGACGTTTACCCAATAAAAAAAACCCACCCTTGAAGATGCGACAAAGCCTAAACAAGGTAAAAACACGTATTCATTCAACCAACTCGTTTTATCTCGTTAGATCAGCATTCAGTGCAACAGGTGCCTATAAGAACAACAAGACAAGAACAGTCTTGACAAGAACAACAAAGTCTATTTTGATGCAATAAAAACAAGAACTTGTTCATCTAAATATAATTACTGGTTGCTGTTCTTAGTTGATTTTAATCAAAAATAAAAACACAATAACTTGTATTACAGAAGTCCAGAATGTCGAAGTAAATAACAAATAAGTTTTTTATTTTACGGGAATTTTATAGTAAACCAACTACCAACTCGTTTTATATATACCGATAAATATATAAACATTTCTGAATTCCTAGATCACCCAGTGCAACAGGCAACAGGTGCCTAGACAAAAACAAGAAAGTCTATTTTGATGAAATAAAAACAAGAACTTGTTCATCTAAATATAATTACTGTTTGCTGATAAACAAAATATCTAGTTCTACCTATTCCTAGTTTATTTTAATCAAAAATAAAAACACAATAACTTGTATTAAAGTAGTCCAGAATGTCGGAGTAAATAACAAACAAGTTTTCCATTTAACACGATTCTTATTGTGAACCAACTCGTTTTATATTCACCGATAAATATATAAACATTTCAACAATGAATTTGGTCGACGATATGGAATCTCAATCGCAATTCAACGAAAATAAAAGTAAGATTATTTAACGTATTCTCATTTATGTTTTGATTCAAGTTCACGATTGTGTTTTGGGTTCTATAACGTGTAACGTGGTTCAGGTTCTCTAGTCCCCACCACCACCGTCAGCTGATGCGATTTAATTCAGTTGTTTGTGAGTGTTCCTGAGGCCGGTTTGACGATGATAAGATCAACAGTGAGTAAAATTTCATAGTAAATAACAGAAATATATTATGTAGAATAGTCAAGGTCCTTTGATAAAAATAAACTTTCAGAAATTTTATTAGATTTAAAATCAAATTGCAGTGCAATATGTTCATAAAAAATATAAAAAAAACCCTTGTGTATTTCAGCGTAGGGACAAAGCTGTGTCAAAGAGGCCTTATTAACTGTGTCTAATGAGACTGTAATAGAAAACTTATTATTTTGATGGTTTTTTAATGTTTATAAATTTATTTTTAACAACTGTTGAATTGGAATCAAACTTACGATTACCTACTGGATTTTTGATATAATATAATGTCCTTCAGTAGTTATTTTTAACATTATCATTGTTAAAAAACAGCACAAACGAAATTATGAATTTAATCTTTATTGAAATCTCCTGAGCCCGTGTAAACAGAACTAACTGTTGGTTGTGGAATTTGAAATTTTAATTGATTGTTATAGAAACATGTACAGGCCGTTGAGAAATATAAGATACGGAATTTTAGAAGTAAAAAATATCAACTCTGTACGCAGAACAAATACAAAGTCACTTCCAGTGTACTGCCAGATTTTTAAAATTTCGAACACCGTTTGAGTAAAATACGGAATTTGGTGGGAAGGGGAAGGGCATTCTGATAGGAATTCGTGTCGAAACAATGCTCTTTCAGTTATATTGAATTAAAAATTGACGTGCTTCGTAGTGTAGTTCTGGTTATATCCGCACAAAATGAGAGGTATCGTGGTACAATGAGATTGGAAATATCTCGTAAATCTCCCTCTGTTCTGGTCAAGGAATTACGGTATGAACATACAGCTCAAGGTAATATCTTCTTATCTAGACATGACTCTGTCTGTTTTCCAATGCGCCTCCAGTAAGTTGTCATTCCATCGTTTTCGTGGTCTTCCTACTGATCGTTTTCCTATTGGAGAACCGTCTCTTGCCCTCTTTACTACTCTATTTGTTGGGATTCGGCTTATACGATCGTTCCATTCTACTCTTCTCTTTCTTATCCAGTTCTTGATGTTCTCCACTTTGCATCTACGTCGTACATCTGTAGTTCTAGCTCTGTCCCATAGTGTCTTGCCATCAATTTTGTGTTTTCATCTCTGCTGTTTCTAACATCCTTTTTGTCCTCTCTGTATCAGGTCTTGTTTCTGCTGCATATATCATTATTGGTCTGATGACTGTGTTGTAAATTCTGCCTTTCGTTTCTCGATATTTTTATTTCGTCATATTGTTTCGTTCAGGCAGCCTGCGGCTCTGTTTGCTCTATTCACTTGATCTTCCACTTCAGTTTCGTGCTTTCCGTAGCTAGATACTGTGATCCCTAGATATTTAAACTCCATCACTTGTTCTAATTTTTGACTTTTCAGCTCCAATTTACATCTTAGTAAATTTGCTGTTGTAACCATGCATTTTGTCTTTGTTGGGGAAATTAACATGTTAAATTTTCTGGCGGTTATATTAAATTGGTGCAGCATACGTTGTAAATCATCTTCACTTTGAGAGAGTGGTATTGCGTCGTCTGCAAACCAGATTATTTTAATTTGTTTTTCTCCCATTTGGTATCTTTTTTTTATTTTTACTTTTTTTATTATTTCATCCATAATCAGGTTGAACAATAGAGGACTCAGGGAATCTCCCTGTCTTATCCCATTGCCAGCTTCAATGGGATCGGTTAGTTCTTGTTCCACTTTTACTTTTATTGTGGGTTTTGATAGATATTTTCGATCGTTTTGATTATTCCTAAAGGTATTTCTCTTGCGTACAATAAGTGGATAACGTCCTTGAATTTGACACGGTCAAATACCTTCTTGAGGTCCACGAAACATAGATATGCTGGTTTGTTATATTCTAATGATTTCTCTTGCACTTGCCTCATTATAAATATAGCGTCGGTGAATGATCTTCCCGACCTAAAACCTTGTTGTTCTTCTGCTAGTGTTATAATCTTATTCAGTTTATTTGTTATCACTTTGGTTGTTAATTTTAGTGTTGTGTTTAATTGATATTCTGATATTCTTTTTCTGTAGTATTTCGTGGACTCCGTATTTAGTCGTTCGACTTTGATTTTTGTTTGTGTTGCCGCCGCTCTCTTGGGGGGGAAGTATTTCAGGATGAAATACATCTTTCATACAGGAAAATATATATGATACACGTAGTAAGGGACAATAGAAGAACATCATTGCTTAAAAAATTAAGACAATGTTACGGAAATATGTAATAATCACACCACTCATTAACATTGTCTTCATTTAATTAAATTACTTTTAAGTGGTACTTACTAATTCCATTACTGATCATTTTTATTTTATTTTTTCCACATTGTTGTGTAAAGGAAAATATGATTTTAACATATTTAATTTGAATTTCAAATAACTTTAAAAATAGCTCAATGTAAAGGTCACGATAAAAAAAGTTTATGAAATTTTATCATCGTTTACCTTTTAATAGGTCAACTTTTTTAATTAATGTACTTTGGTTGGATACAATGGTTTTAAACAATGAGAATTTTAATATGTGTGCTTGTGTAGGATTTTTTGTCTCACTATTTTTCCTCGCCCCACTAGATGCATTTTTTGAAGGTCTCATTACGTCCGACAAATACATTAATTTTCTAGTTTTGTGACGTACATGATTTCGGGAAGACGTCAAATATGTCGCCTGAAAACCGCAAGGGAATGGTATACTTCTAAAGTTAGTGGCCGTGTTGATCGCCAGCCTCCAAAAATGCTACTTGAAGTACAAGATGATGATTTCGTTATCTTTGTTCTCCTGATTACAACAATTTCACTTCATATCCGATTCAGCTATCAAAGTTCTGTCACAAGGCTTTAATTTTTCTGTCACTCCTCTTTCCATCCCAGATGAGAAAATTATTTGTCAAACTGGAAAAGCTATTTTCCATCTTCCTTCCGACCAAGCTGAAGTTGCCAGACAAGATGTCGTCAGAATTCTAGGTACTTCTAAACCCCCACCATCAAATATTAGTCTTTCAGAAAGACGTGCCCCCAAGAAACTTTATAACAACACTGAAATGTTCGAACTTCCTAATTCCACAGACCTTTCCTGGTGGTGATCCCACCAAATTTCAAGAAAAAACGACCAAATCCATCATAAATAAATCCACTCTACGTCTAGAAATCAAAAATCTCTTATACCCAGAGAAAAATCATGCCGAATTCCAAGAATATACGAGCTGTCATAAATTCATAAGGTTAATGTCCGCTCCTAAGACCCATCGTTAGTGCATACAACTGCTCCACTCAGAAATTGGCAAAAGATCTCGCCTTATTCTTACAACCATTAGCCGAAAATGCCTCTTCTTTTGCCAAAAATTATTTCCATTTCATTGATCTTCTGAAAAACATTTCTATTTCCCCCTTAGTTTTACTAGTTAGTTTTGACATTGTTTCTTTATTCAACAATATTCCTCTTGATAAAAACATTTCCATCTTGGACAATAAACATCAAATCCCCCAATCTCTTTTAAAACACTACATACTTTTCATTCCAAAATGATTTAGATCATTCAATGGGATCCCCCCTCTCTCCCGTAATGGCTGACATCTACATGATATATTTCGAAACAACAGCTCTGTCCTCATCAAATCTCAAATCCACCTGCTGGTTACGATACGTTGATGACACCATGTTTATTTGGCCCAATGGTAAAGACATATTAGATATCTTCCTCTCCCACCTGAATGGAATACATCCCAGTATTCAAGTCACGATGGAAGTTGAGTCTCAAGCATCTTTGCCATTCCTTAATTTTCTTATTCAGAAACACCCACTTCAGTTTTTCCTATTCCGTGTACCAAAACCCACCCATACAAACCGTTATATCAATGGACAGTTATATAATCACCCCGCCCAACTCAATTCAGTTTACAACACTTTTCTTTCCCGTTGCATAAGGCAAACACTCTTACAAAGCATTCAAAAACATCTAAACCCCATTCAATCCAAAAAAGAAATCCTGTCGCCTGATCAACCCAAAATCTTTTTACCTCTTATCAAAGGTGGCACTGACAAGATCAGTAGAATTCTTAACCCTCTAAACATTAAAAGAGTCTTCACTACTCAGTCCTAGTTGTCCAATCTCGTTAGATCCGTAAAAGACCAAATCCCCAATGAAGACTATGGTGTCTACGAGACACCAGTTCCAGTTGCCCACGAACGTACATGAGACAGACAAACCGACGAATCCACAACCGTATTTACGAACATTCTGTATCTGTAAAACATTCCGATACTACTTCAGCCGTAGCCCAACATCATATTCATACAGGTCATAAAATAGATTTGGAAAAAGTAAAAACCATCGCTCCTATCCGCTCCTTAAAATTGAGAATTATTCGTGAACCGATCCCATTCCCGCGCATACTGGGGGTATAAAAGCAACTTAACAGGGTAAAACCCGTCGTTACTCGACACTGAGGAATAGACAGATTGAGACCTCAGTGCCGTTTGACGGTTCTCGTATTTCTGGAGAACAAGATAATGGTACGTCGTACGTTACGACTGAGGGGAGGGACCCCGAACTCGAACGGAACCATATCCTTCTTGATAATGGCTCCAAAAGGGGTGCCGAAATATTGAGTTTTAAATTCTCAACCCGGTTTTTCCAGAGAACTTTAATTTTGAGTGTACTTATGAGATTGTCCACGTAGCATATTGTTTTTATAGGCTTAAAAAGCAACAACCCCAAATCTGTTTATTATTTCTAAAAATTAGAAGAAAACTGTAAACTGTAAAAAAGTAAAAGTGTAAAAGCATTGCATTTTGGGCGAAAAAATGTTGTAATATTTACGGAAGGCTAAACCAGAAAACTGCGTTTTTCTTATAAAAGATTTTCCATAAAAAAGGGGCATAAAGAATACAGATCAATAAAAATAATCACACAAAATCTCATACAAAACCCTACAATGTGTAAACATGCAAAACAAATATATCACATCGCAGTAACGATTTAATTATGTTTGTTTGATTGATTTTCTCATGGCATGCATTGAAATTTCATCAAAATTTTAACCATCTTGCCAATCAGCGGATACGTGAGTTCTTATTCGTAAATGTCACACTGATAACAAAGTGTACAAAATTTATCGAAAATAATTGAAAAACCGGCTTGGTGTATACTTTTAGAGGGTGATCCTAACACATAGAAGCCATTTTTGGTGAATATCTTAAAATATATTTTAACATATACGAGTGATAGGTACATTGAGAAAACAGTTCAGATATAGATAGTTCACAATTTTTTTAATTTAAATTAAAAATTAATCCTCTGTGTCTATTTACAGTCAATTAATTCACCTTATGTTACCTTGGGCGTTATGTAGCATTTTTTCCACTCTGTAAATCATATAAATCTCCTTCCCTTAGGTTTTATTTACCACTGAAAATTGCGTCTTAAAATTTAGAACGAGAATAGGCATAATCTAAGTGTTTGTTTCTGCTGCCAGATTTCTCTACTGATATAGGTACTGTCCTTATCTTATTTCAGTGTTTTCTATCAATCCCGCATGGATTTTAAAATAATATCGGAGTTTTCAATTATTAAGACAGGCCTGAAAATCTAAATATATTGCAAGTAGTGGTTAGAAGAGAATATCCTCAAGAGCATATTCTTGAGAAAAAGAATATTCTCGAGAACGAGAATATTCGTTCAAGCTGTAGTGACTGATAACGCTAGTGCTATGGTTAAGGCCAGAAACCTAATTTATGAGTACAAACATATATCTGTTTATGGGTGTATTGCTCATATCTTAAATTTGTTGATTGGTGACATTTCTAAAACAAAAATAATGACATCATTAAAGAAATCAACAACTCTCAAATTTTGTAAGCCACTTTAAAAAGAATTCTACTTGAAAAAAATGAAACAAAGGCAGAACTTATTTTGAAACTACCAGTTAAAACTCGTTGGGGATCAATTATTTATAGTTTAAAGAGTCTCCTTGATACAAAGTATGCTTTAAAAGTTTTGGCGGTTTGTGAGAGTGTTGAAGATGTTCTCAGTAAACGAGTTGTAAAGTTGAGTTTGGATGAGGACGTATTTTGGGTAAGGGTATCAAAATTATATCATCTCATAAATCCTTTTGTTGACTATATTTCTAAATTAGAGTCAGATAAGCCTCGACTAAGTCAAGTAACTGAGTGTTTTTTTTTACTTAAAAATCATATGGACAAAGAACTATCTTGCAAGTCCGTTAAGGAAACAAGAATAAAAAGCAATAAAAATGTTTGTCTCTAAAAGGAAACAAATGGCAATACATTAAATTCATTTGGCAGTGAATATATTGGATCCTAAGTTTAATGGTGTTCATTTAAGCAGAGAAGAACAAGTTGAGGGAACTGAGTTTATAGATAATTTAGCCACTTTAAAATATGGCGATGACTCGGCTGAAATAATCGCAGATTTGGCACTTTATCGGCCTAAGGAGGGAATTTTGGAAAACCATATGTTGTAAAATCAATTGAAAAACTAGACCCAATCATATGGTGGAAGTTTCGGAACAAAATTAACTAAAATAGCAGTGGCTATATTAGGCATGCCTTCATCCAGTGCAGCGACTGAAACAAGTTTCAGTACTTATGGTTTTATCCACTCCTCTAAAAGAAACCGGCTTACTGCTGAACGGGCTGGTAACGTATTTTTTATTGCTCACAATTTAAAATTGTGAAACGAAGACCAATCCATGGCTGAACTGGCGACTCGTGAAGATCCCACAAACTTTGAAATGCAGAATGTAGATGACCAGGATGAGCTAATAATAGAAATATATTCTGAATCTGAGTCCTCATCTTTTTCAGATTAGATCACCACATCCACTATTTGCTGTTAAGAAGAAAATTTAATTTTTTATCAAATAAATTTTATGTTTTCTGTTGTTTTTATATTTTTTTATATATAAAAAACACTGTGGTTTCGTCTCATAATTTTGTATATAATTTCATGATTCTTAATACCCTATTTCATTTTTAACAATATTCCTAAGCTCGTCATAGGGTTCATTCTTAGAAAATTCTCCATATCGAGAATATTCTCGAGAATATCCTCCGATTTTTCATTCTCGAGAATTTTCCAACACTAATTGCAAGCCGATCCAACTTGATATCCAAGATTAGAAGAATTAGCATCGCATTGAAGTATTTTTCATTATATTCCCATTTAGATTGTGAGGGAATAAACTCGAATTCTGTGCCTGGCGTTGATCCGGTCAAGGTGTGCTGGGCTTATTCCGGTAAGAGCGATGCTTGGTTGTAAGATGACACCTTTGCCTGAATAGTTGTGGCAGTATTTTGCTACTGCTACAGCAAAGCTGAATGGAACGGTACAAAAAGGCGAAAGACAACACTTTCTAAATATTGTTTTGAAGCTATTTTCGTGTGGTATCTTAATGCAATTTACTATTTTTATTGGAAACAAACCACAATTATATATATATATATATATATATATATATATATATATATATATATATATATATATTATTAATAGGTGACTTGAATATGTAGAGGGAAATTTAAAGCTAGAAAAGACCAACATAGCCTAAATTGAATGAAGAAGAAACCACTGGTATGATTAAGTACTTAAGTAACAGATCTTGGTAAATATCATTAAATATAAACTTATATGTTGTTACTTATATTTGCCTATTAATCTAGTAACTCTTGTTGATAAGGAGTGTTGCTATTGGTTCATTTTGAAGGTCAATAAAAGGCAATTACAATATATATGACGTAAATAGCATCAACAAAGCATATCACAACAATATCTTGGATTTGTAAATTTTATTTTTAAACCTTCTTATCAGTTAAGTACGAATTACCAAATTTATTACATATTTACATAAAAAATATGTAGATATCCTTATCTAACAGTTAATAAATTAAATTACAAGCATTACTTAGATATCAACATTGTTAATCTATAACTACTAGGGAATTGTTGTTATACCGAAGAAAGATTTCGTTTAACAGTTGGACAGCAGCTTATAACAGTTGCAATAGCAACTAAGCTTACTACATATATCCAAACTAGTGATTTTGCCCATTACCATGCGGCGGGGGATCCAGTCAATTGCATCTGCAATCACTCCACTTAATTTTTTCTGTCTTCCTCCTATTTAAGGCTAGGACGATAATAGAATAAAATTTTAATCTGTTGGACAACTTTCGTAACAAATAAGTCACTTTTGGAGAGTCGCTGCACTTTTTGGGTAAAGTCTACTTCTTCTTCTTCCTCTTTATAAGCAATTCTTCTTGTCCATTGGCGGATTAATACCTCTATGAAAGGTTGTCACTTCATCTTTTGCGCGGTCGTCCGATACTTCTTCTGCCAATTGGTGACTTATCTCTTGCTATTTTGACGCTCCGTCCGGCTCGCGGAGATAAGAATACGGCCGGGGTCAGAAAGTCCTGCCTGTCGTAAGAGGCGACAAATGGGTAGGAATCGAGAGGTGGAGAGCTGTCGGGTTGGTAGAAACGCACACGGTCGCTTAGGCGACACGGTCACCGGCCTACATTCCTAGTATTCGAGACGAGACTCTCGTGGGACCACTCTACTCTCATTCCAAAAGAACCTGTCGAGGTTGAACGAGCAGGGCCCGTACATACCTCTCCTGGCCTTGTGCCAGGCGTGGTGTGGGTGCCCCCGGCACGAGATCTAAGAGTGGTAGAGGAGAGATCCTCGGCGGCGACCTGTCTACGTGCGAGGTGGAAATTCCTCCGCCTGCCGAACCTATCCGCCCGGGGGCGGGATAACGGGTAGGTGAAGTACTCGCAACACAGGTACTACGGAGAAGGTGGAGCCCCACGAAACGTTTATTTTCCATACGTGGCGTGGCACCTTCACTTTGGTGTCGGACTCGTAGGGGCAGAGGTTTCGTTAACGGACGTATAGCCGACAGGCCAGGTAGTCCAGGGTCCTGCCAAATTATTAAATTTGGAGGGCACAAAGCTTTGCAATGCTATTTTGACGACACGAGTCTCCTCCATTCTGCTTATGTGGTTATTCCATTCTTTTTTTCTATTGTGTCCATTCATTTATATACTCTACGTTACATTTTCTTCTAATGTCTTCACTTCTCTTTCGATCTATCAGCGTATTTCTTGTAATTTTTCACAGTACTCTCATCTCTGCCGTTTCCAGTAGCTTTAGCGTTGTGGTTGTGTGGTTCTTGTTTCTGAGACGTATGTTATTATTGGTCTTAAACTGGCTTTATAAATTATTGACTTCATCTCAGTGTTAATGTGTCTGTTTCTCCATATAGTGTTATTAAGGCATCCCTCCATTCCATTTGCTTTTTGTACTTGATCTCTCACTTTGTCTTGGTCTCCATAGCTAGACAGTGTAATTCCCAGGTATTTTATTTTTATTACTTGTTCAATACTGATGCCATCAATTTTTATTTTACATCTGGTTGGTTCTTTGCTGACTACTATTGTTTTAGTTTTTTCAGATGAGATTGTCATATTAAATTCTTTTGCTCTTATGTTAAATCTGTGGACCAGTCTTTGCAGACTATCTTCATCTTGGGCTATTAATATTGTGTCGTCTGTGTAACAGAGTATTTTGATTTCTTTGTTTCCCATTCTGTATCCTCTTCCTTTATTAATGGTTTTGATGATTTCATCCATGATTAAATTGAAGAGCATGGTACTCAATGAATCCTCTTGAGTTATTCCGCTGCCTATTTCTATAGGTTCTGTAAGTTGTCCATCTATTCTGACTTCCATTTTGTTGTTTTGGTAGATGTTATCGATAATTTTTATAATATTTAGAAAAACTTCTCTATTACACAGAAGATGGATTACATCTTTAAGTCTTACTCTGTCAGACGCTGTCTTCAGTCAAGTCAATCAGACACAGAAATGCTAGTCTATTATACTTTAGTGATTTCTCAGTAATTTGCTTTATAACGAATATTGCATCTGTACACGATCTTCCACTACGAAAACACTGATGTTCATCTGCTAAACTTATCCTCTGATTTATTAGCATTTGTAAAATTTTAGTTGTAAGTTTCAGCGTAGTATTTAACAAGTTTATTATACCTCTGTAGTTTTCTGGCTGTTTTTTATCTCCTTTTTTAAATAGTAGAATTAGTTCACTCGTTCTCCATTCTTACGGTATTTTATTGTGTTTTATAATTGTATTAATGAATGTTGTTAATTGTTCTACCATTGCTACTCCACAATATTTCAGTAACTCATTTGGTATCCCGTCTTTACCTGCTCCTTTTCTGTTCTTCATGTTTTCCGAACTTCCTGTACATTTATATTAAGTTCTTCATGTGTGGTAATTTCTGGTATTTCCGGTTCTAGCGTCGTTTGTTCTTCCCCTGTATATAGCTTTTTTAGGTAGTCAATCCACGTATCCTTTTGTATGTATTTTGGTTCTATTAGTTCCTTTACCTCCGTTCTTTGGCCTCTTATGAAGCGCCATATTTCCTTTTGCAGTCCGTAAAAATCATATTCCATTTCTTTCGAAAAGCGTTCCCAGTGATCATTTTTTCAAGTAAATGAAAATATGTATACACCTACTTTTATAATCATTTATTAACAACTATTTACAATATTTTCTCAGAATATAGATCGCTGTCGGTTTACTTAATCTTAACCTTTTAAAAAAGTCTTTATCATTACAAAATTTAAGTTGTTCAATTCTGCATCAAACATTATATTCTCGTACTAACTTTATAAAAATTAAATCTTTTAATATTCATATCTCTAACCTACACTTAACAACAATATTTAGGTTATATTTTTGATTTCGCAATAACCTACAAATAACGAACTACAATAAACACAATGTATTTTCCAGATAACTTTTTATTCAGTATTTTATTTGGAAAATAAATATTTTATATCATATGTCAGATAATTTTAATTTATTTTATCTGTCAGTTTTTCTCTTCAGATTTCTTTCCTAGGTGAAGCTAGAATTGTAAATCTAAACTAACATAAAACTTTAAATTATTTTCTATTAAATGGTACCTTTAAAATATTAATAATAATATTTATTAATTATAGTAATCCTCCTCCTCCTAAGTGCCTTCTCTGTTGAGGTTGGCGATCAATATGGCAAATTTCTCTCTATTCTGGGCTTGATGAATTAATTCATTTCCTTTTGTGTGGGTCCAATCTCTGATGTTTCGTAGCCAAGATTTTTTCTTTCGTCCTATGCCCCTTTTACCTTCAATCTTGCCTTCTTCTTTAAGTTCCATCTTCTATCGAAGGTTGGAAATCATCATGGCTATGCGGACTCTGTTGACTGCCGCTCTAAAAAGTTCTGCACTACTGCATTCAAACCATTCCCTTAAATAAATAATAGCTTTATTACCCAACAGTTTCCCATTTCTAGGGTAAAAATTTAAGATACATTTTTAATTAGTATACAATCATTAGTAGGTGATACAAAAATATCAAGTAAAAAAATAAGTACAAAAAATAAGTAGGTGAAAAACAAAATAAAGAGTGAGAACAATATAATTAAACAAATCACTACGTATATAAGAAATAAAAAAAAATACACAAAAAAAAAATAAATTAACAATCTAATGTACTCCATAAACCAGTGCGGTATCAACCAGATGATTAATTGAGCATGAGAAAACATCACAATGGTTGCATATTTTGTTATAATTGCACATAATATAAATGGGTGACTTCAGTAACATATTTGTTCTCGCACGTGGACAAGTAAACACTATAGTTGACCTGGAAGTAATTCTTGGCACATTAAATCTAATTTGACCTAATATATCACTGCAGTCAATACAGTTGTGTAACAACTTATATAAAAATGAAACCGAAAATATAATTCTTCTTAACTCTAAACTTACAATATTAAACCTGTTACATAACAAATCGTAATCATAACCATGGACAGGATATACTCCATCAACCTTAAAAGCTAAATATTTTAAAAGTTTCCGTTGTACCTTTTCAATCTGTTGCATATAACATTTATAAATGGGATACCAAATTAAGCTACAATATTCTAGTTTTGTTCGCACCAGCGATAGATACAGCAGTTTAATCGGTCTTATATCGCTAAAATTTCTACAGTTTCTGATGATAAAACCGTACATTTTCATAGCATCGGATACTTTCTGCTCAATATGGTTGTTAAAGGTTAATTTTGAATCAAATATAACTCCTAAATCTTTAATGCTATTACATTTTTCAAGATCTGACCCCTGAATTACATAATTAAAATCAACCTTATTTTCTCTTCTAGAGTAACTTACTACTTTACACTTATTGACATTAAGAAAAAGTTTGTTTTTTACACACCAAGTATCTATATAATTTAGATCGTTCTGTAAATCTATACAGTTAGCAATTGTTTTAATTTCACAGTATATTTTAAGATCATCCGCAAAACACAATTTTCTGTTATTGATATCTAAAAATAAATCATTGATATATAATAGGAACAACAATGGACCTAAATTTGGTCCCTGTGGAACACCGGATGTAGTACAGATTAATTCTGATATGAAACCATTATAGGATACAAATTGGTTCCTACCTATTAAATAGCTTTCCAGTAACTTTAACTTTAAAATGTTTCCAGCAAATCCCAAATTTGATAATTTAAAGAGAAGGTATTTGTGATCAACCTTATCAAACGCTTTAGAAAAATCAGTATATATCACATTTACTTGACCTTGTACATCCAAAACATCTGAAATATATTGAGATATTACAGCCAAGTTTAATACAGTAGAACGTTTATCTATAAAGCCATGTTGATAAGGTGATATCCATCCCCTAACAGAAGGGTAAATACAGTTATATAGAGTTACTTCGAAAACCTTTGAAAAATTGGATAACAAAGATACCGGTCTGTAATTGGATACATCAGATTTCGATCCGTTTTTGAATACAGGGCATATTTTCGCATTTTTCCATAACTCGGGATAAGTTCCCGTTTTTATTGATAAGTTAAAAATTTTTTGAAGAGGCTTTACAAATACCCGAGAACAATCTTTCACTAAAAATGCTGGAATATTATCCGGCCCGGACGTCATTTTATTTTTAATTCTTTTAAAGGCTACTAAAATTTCGTTTTCTTGAAATTCGTTAAAATTAATAGTGGGTAAGTAGATATCACTACATTCTTGATTATTTAATACATTGTTGTCTACAGGTAAATAAACTTTTTCAAAAAACATCTTAAAAGCATGGATTATATCGCGAGGATTATTAAATTTATCGCCGTTGTAACACATTTCACCTGGGATTCTAGAAGTTTTATTCTTTGCATGAACATATGCCCAGAAATTATTAGATTCGTTAGAAATACTATTCTGAATTTTTTCAAGATAAACGTTATATTGAGCTTTAATCATTTGTTTAATTATTTTTCGCAACCTTTTAAATTCATGCATATAAAGTATATTACCTGTTTTCTTATAATTTGTGATATTTTTTGATTTCAACTTTATCATTCTAATTATTTCCGCATTGTACCATGTAGGATATTGATGTTTATAATTTCTGTATATTGGTACACACATATCAAATAATTCATATATCTTAGCATAAAATAATTCTAGGACTGTATTTACATCATCAGACATATCTAAAAAATTCCAGTCGCAATTAAGAAATTCTGAGTACAGTAAAGGAAAATTTGCTTTTTTAAAATTATATCTTTTAGTTTTAGAATGAGCCACAAAACTGGTTTCCTTTTTCTGAAAATCATTAATATTTATCATTAATGCTGGATGATGTAAATCTTCTTGAACAAGTGGTGCATTATCGCGACTTACATGACATGTATCTGATGATATAACTAAGTCTAACAATCGATTTAAATTATTTCCCACCTGATTATACTGATTTAAATTAAACAAACACATGAAGTCTAGCACTGCCGATGTCTTCACATCAGATCTATTTTGATCAATATACTTTGGAATGTTAAGGTCGCCCAGGAGAATAACAGTGTCATTAAATAATTCAAGTTGCTCTAACATTTAAAAAAAATATTCAAAATCTTTCAACTTTAATTTGTCAGGAATATATAATACTAAAACATAAAACTTTTTATTTCCTGTGCGACACTCAACAACCAACAAATCAACTAGTGGAAAATGTAAATCAAATGTTGAGACATCAACAACAACACACTCAAAATTTGACTTAAGTGCCAACAGTACACCTCCACCAGTCGATTTATTAACTACATCGAACTTTCGATCTTTTCTAAAAACCTGATAGTCATCATTAAACAATTCCGAACTAATAACATCAGAGTTGAGCCAAGTCTCAGTTAGAGCAATGACATCAAATTCACATTCACTAACACTAGAGTAAAAATCAATTACTTTAGAATTCAAACCACGCACATTCTGATAGTAAACCTGAAGATCTTGGCTTGTAAAACTGTTGGGACCTATCTGTTTAAAGGAACAATTTTTGGGATGCCATCCAAGTATTTAATTCTTAAGTTCTTAAGCCAGGATATTCTTCGTCTTCCCACATTTCGCTTTCCTCGGATTTTGCTTTACATAATAAGTTGCCCTCTCATCACATGTCCTAATTACTCAAGTTTTCGTCTTTTGATAGTTAGTATTATTTCCGCCTCATTTCCTATCCTTCTAGTTACTTCCACGTTTGACATTCTTTGAATCCATGATATTCGTAAAATTCTTCTGTAACACCAAAATTCAAAGGCGGCCAACTTATTCAGATGGACTTGTTTTAGTGTCCACGCCTCCAAGCCATAAAGAAGAGTAGAGAACACGTAACATCGAAGCATTCTCAGGCGTAGTTCTAACCTTATATCCCGACAACAAAGAAACTTTTTTAGTTTAATGAATGATGCACGTGCTATTTCGTGCATCTGATGTTATCCATGTTCTTAAGTATTTATAGTAAGTAACACTCTCAATTGCAGTATCTTCAATAGTCAGTTGGATATTTGCATGTGCAGATTTAGTCATGATCATGCATTTAGTTTTCTTTAAATTTATCTTCAAATTTATCTCTCAAGTTCCCTATGGCGCATTATATGTCCTATGTATGACGTCTTTCTAATTATATTTATATGTAATTTATATATTAATATAATTCTAATTATATTCTAATTATATAATTCTAATTATATTAATATGTAATTAATATTTTTTGTATTATTAATTCAACGTAACGTTTCAAGAACAAAATATGATTGAAATATCAAATGGTGGAAATATGAACGATTTGTTTCTTAGGTGGCGTCGTTAGTTTACTGGACAAACGGTGATTTATCATCATAGCCTTTTATATAGTTAAATACTGCTTAATTACACTAGTTTTCTACTTAATAGTGGACAAAATTATAGAAGAATTTAAAGAACAGGACAAGGATACAATCTATCCTATGGCATTATAGCCCCAAGTCATGCCTCAGCCTCCTTAAGTAAGCTTCTCTAAAGATCTATTTCGTCCTCCGATCTCTTATTTGGTCTTCCATCGGGACTCTCGCCTTGCATTCTTGCATTTAGTAGTGTTTTGGGGATTCTGTTATCTGTTGGTGCCCTAGATTGATCGTATAGTTCTTTTTATTATATTTAATCTGCCAATTGAAATTAATTTATAAAGAAGTCTACTCCAAATTTAAAATTTTCTTGTTGGTATCATGATTTTTATGGTATATTTTTAAGAAATCAGTAACATTTAACTTTAACTTACATGTTTACAGGTATCACCTGTAGCTAACCTTCTACGAAGAAGCTATTCCAACGTAGCACCCACCACAAAATTATTCCTCGATGGAAAATTCGTAGACTCAAAAACCACGGAATGGATCGACTTACATGACCCAGCCACCAACAATGTGGTCACCAAAGTTCCCAAGACCACACCTAGCGAAATGGAAGCTGCTGTTGAATCGTCGAAAAATGCCTTCAAGAGTTGGAGTCAAACGTCCGTTTTAACCAGGCAACAATTGATGTTAAAACTCCAAGCTGTCGTCAGAAGGGACCTCAAAAAAATAGCCCAGAACATCACTTTGGAACAAGGAAAGACGTTGGTAGATGCTGAGGGTGATGTTACAAGAGGATTACGTAAGTAATGTTTATTAACGTTAACACTGATGATATAGTTTTTCCTTCTCATATCTGTGTGATTTTCTTCTATAACTAATCATATTTGAAACTATTTTTTTCGGTAACTATGGGATTCAGGAATTCAGTTGAAGTTATGTTTGAAGGTATTGCTTTATAGAATTGGCTGCAGGGCAGGTTCGTCATCTCTTAAACGGGAAGATTTTATTTTTAATTCGTCCATCCTTATATGATTCTATGTTTCTATGGTTTGTATGTATCATCTTGTAGCTCCCCTTTTTTATAGGGAAGATTTCTCCTCTGTAGGGAAATCTGTAGGTTTCTTGTTGCCTCAGTTAATGTTCATGCCTCCATTCTGTAGAGCACACAATTGGGTGTTTAGAATAGATGTTTTTATAGCTTTGACTACTGGGAGAGAGTTGGAAAGGATTATACCATGAGAACCAACCAGGATAATTAGACGTTTTGTATCTATTTAAAGAAACAAAAATACTGCTAAATATATTTAGGATATGATAAGCTCTTCTAGTAATAGTATTAAGTTAATAACAAGAGGAGCTTCAGCCGTTATTTTACTTACTAATTAACCAACTTTTATTGTTTTAGAGGTCATTGAACACGCCTGTGCCGCCGGAACTCTCCTCCAAGGCGAATCTCTCCAGAACATCTCTAAGGATATGGATGTAGTCTCGTATAAACTTCCATTGGGAGTAACAGCAGGTATCTGCCCTTTCAATTTCCCCGCTATGGTGCCTCTTTGGATGATACCTTTAGCTCTGATTACTGGAAACACCATGATTATGAAACCCTCAGAGCGGGATCCTGGTGCGACCATGTTAATAGCGGAGCTTCTTAACGAAGTTGGATGTCCACCAGGTGTAGTTAATGTAAGTAATTTAGTTTTGATCATTATTATCATCTTCTATGATTTATATAAACAAAATGTTGATCTGATAATGGGCTTGGCTTTATCTCCATTATTATCGAGGATATTTGAGGCTACGAGCGCAATATTGAACTAACCCACAAAAACAGTTTTCTATTTTATAACAAAATTTGAGGTTATTTTGCTAATTAATAGACTACAAGATGGATTAATCATTCTTAGATCTTGAAAAGATGGGAAGAAGGGCAACGATGTAGACTTGCCAGGGTAACACTAAGTAACCTTAAAAAGTCAGACTCAAAGAAGTACTTGGGACTGATCAGGGAAAACCTACGCTTGACAGTTAGTTTTTTCACTGGTCATTGTCAACCAAGCAAACACCTAATGCTGGAAACTAATGCTGGAAATGTGAACGAGAAGACGAAACTCTCGAACATGTCCTAGTCCTATGTTAATGTCCGGAGTCATCGTCAATATGAGAGTACGTGTTTAGCGAACCCTGTCTACACCTGCTTACATAAGGAAGATGCCCCCTTGGTGACTTGTACAACAAGCCAAATACAGATAGTAAATTCAATATGTTATGGAAAAAATCAAACTACAGCATATTTGTCTTTAATTTAATATTATTTTTAGGTAATTCATGGAGCCCATCAGGCGGTAGACTTCATTTGCGATAACAAAGATATCAAAGCGATCAGCTTTGTCGGATCTGATGTAGCTGGAAAGTATATTTATTCTAGAGGAACTGCCAATGGAAAGAGAGTCCAGTCAAACATGGGCGCTAAAAATCATGCTGTTATTCTGCCAGGTAATATGCGATCATTAATGTGTTAATTCAACATTTTTTCAGTAAACAGAATCAATATGCACATTTACTGTGAGAAAAGCAGTAAGTCCTTGTTTGTAGTCTTTTATGGTCTTTAAATTTTTATTGTTTTGGCTATTGATAAGTAAACAAAACTTCAACAAATATTTTTAACTTTTTTCCCATCTTTATTGTAGACGGTAGAAGCATACTTTTTGGGTCTACTTAAGTTTTGTACCACATTTCTTCTGCCAGTAATTAAAGCTTTGTACAGGACATTATTTTATGAACAAATGTCGATTTTTACTAAGTGATTTAATTTCTTGTAAAATCCTGTCACTCGTTCATAAAGATTCTGCTATTAGTAGTTGAATATTGCGATGTCAACTATTGGACATACTTTATCATCTTTATTGCTATTTACAACACTTTAGTCGCTTATAAAAACAATATACAGATACTTTATACTTTACTTCTGTTCAGATATAACTACATATCTCATTTTATGCCGTGTTTAGATGCTCACAAAGAATCTGCATTGGACCAAATCGTCGGCGCAGCCTTCGGAGCAGCTGGCCAAAGGTGTATGGCTCTCAGCGTAGTAATTTTGGTCGGCGAAGCTCAACAATGGATTCCTGACTTAATTGCTAAAGCTAAACAACTGAAGGTAAATGCTGGACACGAACCAGGAACTGATGTTGGACCTGTCATAAGCCCTCAAGCTAAAGAAAGAATCTTGCGATTGGTAGCCAAAGGTATTGAACAGGTTAGTATTATTTTTTATACACTGCTCGTTTAATGTATAACATATAATTGCATATATATATATATATATATATATATATATATATATATATATATATGATGCGACTCAATCTTTAATATAAAGAATACATACAGATCACTTGTCACTGTTCCAGTTTGTCCTGCATCCTACTTTCCCATAAAATTTATCAGTCCCTCCCACCTCTCCTACAACTGTGCTAATATCATACAGATCTCTCACAATCTTCACATACTTACTGAGAACTCCTTTCTTAAAAATAGAACTATAGTAACAAAAGTTTCCATGCAGTACAAGATATTAAAAGTTCTACCTAGAATATCGAAGATCCGAATATATTAAATATTAATTAGCCTAGTACAACTTGGAAACCTGGATTGTCACAAAATAAAACAAACCACTACTAAGATGCTAAGATAAAACGAAACAGATGCTAAGGGTTGCCGAGATGAAAACCCTAAGAACAAGAGTGGGCAAAACAAGAAGAGACAGGGTGAGAAATACAAACGTTAGAGAGCAGTTAAAAATTCAAGATATTGTAAGATATGAAAGGCAGCGTAAAAGGATGTGGTACAGTCATGTAAGACGAATGGATGAGAATAGACTCCCAAAAATTGCCCTAGAAAATAACCCGCCCGTTTCAAGACCTCCAGGAAGACCACCTAAAAGATGGAGGGATAGTTGGCAATCTAACTCCCAGGAAATTAACCAGAGGCAGCTTCAGAATTAAACAGATCGAAAGATCTACAAGAAGTAGAAGAAGAAGAAGAAGAATACTACTAAGATATTTTGAACGCAAAAATTGAGAAAAATAGTTGGTTCTATTATACTTGATGGCACAACTGAGCGATCAAAATGTCTTCTGTAGTAAAAAATCAAATTACAACATAAATGATTGTCAAAGTAGTGGATTGAACATTTTACTACATCTATTTTAATAATTGTCTTTAGATTATATTAATACTTAATGTAATGTTTGTTTAACACATTTTTAGGGAGCCAAATGTGCATTGGATGGAAGAAACATCAAAGTAGAGAAATATCCAAACGGAAACTTCGTAGGTCCAACAATCCTGACAGACGTCCAAACGAACCAGGAATGTTACAAAGAAGAGCTATTTGGGCCCGTTCTTTGTGTTATGTCTGCAGACACTCTGGATGATGCTATCAAAATCATTAACGCTAATCCTTACGGAAACGGAACTGCCATTATGACAACCAACGGAAACCATGCGAGACAGTTCGTACACGAAACCGATGTTGGTCAGGTAAGCCAGTTATTTGAGATAATTTTAAGTCTGCTTTCAATAGATGAGTTTCTTCTTGGACTGGTATATCCGGCTAACATGTGCCGCTCAGGAAAGAAATTCTGTTTTTTGTGCCTACTTTTGACTTAGATTTTTGAGTCACAATGTTCTTTTTTTGTTTCTAAGCCTCTCCTTGTGACTATTTTTCTTCGAATTACTAGATATTACGAGCTGTACTCTTCTGGGTACTTCATGATGTGTGCACAATATATTGTCTTTTTATGATTTTCCATTTTTATCATAACGCCTTAAAAGATTTTTCGTATACAGTTTATCCGCGATTGATTGATTAGAGAAGCAGATTATCTGTATGTCTGTAGCAGCCATTTTTAATGAATGAATGAAATGAATGAAACAAAGAAGATTGACACATTATTTCGTTTACTTTTGTCCAGTCAGTTATTTGTCTGCTGTGTGATGAAACAAAGGTCTCTCTGTTGTCCACTTTTTTTATTGTTTTGTTACCATGTCCAAGAAAAAAAGGTTGTTTTGACGATTGATTAAAACTTGAGTAAAATTGAAAATGGTTCTTCCCGTAAACTTATGTCACTTAGGTACGGTAACAAGAATACAATCAGGTCCAATAATTGCTGAAAAAATCAAACAGTTCTTGGACGTATTGGGCTTAGAATAAAATTTTAATTCATCACCTGGGTGGTTGACTCGCTTTAAGCGACGCCATGGGATGAGAGAGATAGGACTTCATGGAGGAAAGTTCAGACGAAATAGCGGCTGAAAAGTTTCTTTCGTTAAATGATCTGAGCTACAAACAAATATAGCACAAGCGAGTCGTTTCTAGAAATGTATTCCAACTCAGTTGCCAGCTTTTGTAGGTTTTTTTAAGTAAAGCAGGGGCCATAAATCCAGCAAAAATTGTACATGATTATGTTCTGCAGCAACGCTACACGAAGTCACAAACTGAATTTGACGGTGATTGGGAAGGCAAAAAAAGCCTATAAATTTTATTGGCTCCAGAGCAGGAAAACTACCTGTTGGTTACTTCAACCAAAAGAAAGAGTTGATGGATAAAAATATTTCAAGAGTGGTCTAAAGCTAAATTTGTACCAGAAGTCAAAAAACTTTTAAAACCAAATAAGTTGATATAAAAATCCGTGTTGTTGATTGACAACGCCCCCTTCACATCCTCAAATGCATGTGCTTAAGTCTGCCGAGGCCAAAATGTTTGAGCACACATACGAGTGCATTAGTTCAGCCTATGGACCAAGATGTCATGAAGAGAAATAATAGAACAAACTTACCTCGCTAAAAAATTAAAGGAGGATATGACTAGTAAAAGTCATTTAGTATTCTGCATCAAAATGAAGATTTTCCCACGCAGATTTTCACAATTGTTTGTCATTTGGAAAACTGTTAAGAAACATGGAAAATTGTAAAGAAGTGGCAGTGGAAGAAGATGAAAATGAACTGCCTGATCTTAAAAGTTTAGTGAACTCAGTTCCTGGAAGAGAGAATGTAAATTCAAGAAACTTGCAAGAGTTATGACTGCGTCGCTACTTGCTCGGGATTTTAGCATCTAACGGATGAAGATATCCTAAGAAAATACGTTGTAAAAAAATTGTGTAATATGAATGGATTTGTAGAATACCTGGAGGCTTTGGACAACACGCTACTCACTGAAAAATTGATACTGCGCAAAGTGATATGTAGATATCAGAAACACGTTTTATAATGAAAGAAGCAGAAAGAGATATTTGACTTTCTTTAACTAGTTAGCAGCCTATCCGCAATTTTCATTATCTGCGGCAACCATCCCAATTAACCCTATGGATGAAAGGAAGTTGACTCTTTCTAAGTATCGGTGGAAAATCTAGTGAATTAACATTAAATGATGGTAACCTATGGTTGTGAAACCTGGGTAATGATGAAAAAAGAGGAAGCCCAACTCAGGACATTCGAGAGAAAGATACTGAGAAAAGTATATGGCCCGGTGCAAGGGGAAGACGGTACATGGAGAATTTGGAGAAACGATGAGGTTAAGACACGAAAAGACAAAGAAGATGTTACAGTGGAAGCCGGTAAGAAGGCGGAAAAAAGGAAGGCCCAGGACGAGATAGTTGGATGACATGGAAGACGACCTGAAAATCATGAATATAAGACAATGGAGGAGAAGGGTCCAAGAGAGATCTGAATGGAAGGACATGCCTAGACATGCAAAGACCCATTCAGTGTTGTTATGCCAAAAGAAGAAGAACACGAAGAAGAATAATTCCATAATTCTGGGATGTGTAGCATAAATAGATATAAACCAATTTGCTGCAATACAACCGGTTTATAAAATTCCGAGAACAAAAATCTCAATTTAGTACTAGGCTTATCTTCAGACGCGCAATACTACTCTTTAAAAGTGAAGATGATTTGCAACGTATGCTGCACCAATTTAATATAACCGCCAGAAAATTTAACATGTTATTTTTCCCAAAAAAAAGACAAAATGCATGGTTATAACAGCAAATTTACTAAGATGTAAATTGGAACTGGAATGTCAGATTATAGAACAAGTGATGGGAGTTTAAATATCTAGGCATCACATTATCTAGCTACGGAAAGCTCAAAACTGAAGTGGAAGATAAAGTGAATAGAGCAATCAGAGCCGCATGTTGCCTGAATGAAACAATATGGAGAAATAAAAATATCGGGAAAGAAATGAAAGGCAGAAATTACAAAACAGTCATCAGACGAATAATAACATACGCGGCAGAAACAGGACCTACCACAGAGAAAACAAAAAGGATGTTAGAAACAGCAGAAATAAGACACTATGGGACAGAGCTAGAAGTACAAATATACGACGTAGATGCAAGGTGGAGAACATCAAGAACTGGGTAAGAAATAGAAGAGTAGAATGGAACGATCATATAAACCGAATAACAAGAAATAGAGTAGTAAAGACGGCAAGAGACGGTTCCCCAATAGGAAGACCATGACAACGATGGAATGACAACTTACTGGAGGCAAATTGAAAAACAGACGGAGTCATGTCTACATAAAAAGAAAAAGAAGAAAAAGCTTATCTTCCCTTATTTTACTTCTGCAATTATTGTGAGCGTCGTCCTTATTCTAGGTTCTTCTAGGCACTTCTACATATCTCACAATTACTCAGTACTCGTGGTAAATCCCAAGTGAATACTCCACTAATTGTAAATATCATACAGATTATTCTTCATTAGCTCTAGTATTAATCTAGTTTTATACTACACCTTGTTTCATCGGAATAATTTACTTAACCGTATTTCATTTTTAGGTTGGAGTAAACGTACCCATACCAGTTCCACTACCGATGTTCAGCTTCACCGGATCCAGAGGCAGTTTCCACGGAGATCTCCACTTCTACGGCAAACAAGGATTAAACTTCTACACTCAGACCAAGACTGTAACTTCTTTATGGAGAAAAGGACAAGTAGATTCTAGACCATCAGTTAACATGCCTGTACAGAACTAAACAAGACCAACGATGATATTTTTAGCTGTAAGGTCCAGAACAATTCGTCAGATTTATATAGGTATGATAATATGGTCTCGAAAATGTTGTCACTGGTAATTAAAGCTGGGATCAGTTAGATTAAGTTAGGTGAATCCGGAATAGATGTATTGCTGACATTTCATAAAAAATGCATACCTTTATAAATATGATAATTTCTGTAAAAGCATTTCAGTTGTAAATTAAGACCAAAGTATTACTTTTCGTATCACGTAATTGTCTTATTATCTGTTCTTCAAATTTCCTACCGATGTAAATATAATGCAAACCTAATTTTTATAAATTTATTTTGAAACCATATGATAATTTTCATTTACGTAACTTTTTGTATGTTAAAGTGATGTCTGAGTCACAAAGCTTTCGTGTTTTAACGATAAAAGCGCTGCAAATGTTATTTTGTATTGTTTTAAATAAAGTTACTTAAAAATTGCTTAAATGTCTATTATTCCAAAATTTTTATTTTACTTAGTAGTACTTTTAGTAGCACTGGTGCCCCTCCCAGGACGGAATAAATAGCTGAAATTAGGCAATAACAAAACGAATTTATAAATCCAAATGATGAGAATTTACTGGAGGGTAAGAAAACTGAAAAAAAAACTTATGTTGAAGTAAAAACCTGTGATGTGTGATGGTATAATTTTAATAATTTTTTTTTAAAATTAACCAAACCAATTAAATTTATATTCAAAACGTTTTCGGTCCAATAAAACCATAACTAGGTATAAAATCCTTTAGATTCCATGAAAGGGATATTCCACTTTAAAATGTGGTTACACGGGACGAGAAGCTTCCAGAGATGTATCGAGCGCGGGAGAGATCGACCTATCAAACAAACGAATTAGAAGTGGACTACTCCACAATATTCTGCATATGAAGAACTCAGAAAAGATGCAAAGAAAATATGCAGAAGGAAAAAGAGAGAAATGTTGAATAGAAAAATACAACAAATTACAGATTATAATAACAGAAGAGAGGCTAGAAAATTTTACAAGGAAATTAAGCAATGCACCCAAGGATACATAGCAAGATCAACAGTTTGCAAGGACAAAAATGGGGCAATTATCAGCGAGAAAGGGGAAATAATAAAAAGGTGGAAGGAGCATTTTCAAGAGCTGTTAAACCCAGAAAAAGAACAAAGCGAAGATGAAGAGATAATTCACCACACAGCAGAACAACTAGGTGTGCAACCAACATTGGAAAAAACGATAAACGTCATAAAACATCTAAAAAATAACAAAGCCCCTGGCACAGATGGAATAACTGCAGAACTGATAAAGAATGGTGGACATGCGCTATGGAGGCG